>NW_027461733.1:0-300000 GCF_050947455.1 Rhinoderma darwinii | reverse complement strand
TTCAGCCTTGCCTCTCCATCTCCAAAATTGGTGTCTTTACCAATCTTACGTGTCACTTATTGTAAATAGCAGCAAATACTAAAGTTCCTATAGCCTAGGACCTCATAATCCGGAAATCCAGTCAGTACAGAATTCTTAAAAAAATAGTTTCAAACCCCTGGCTATCAGATA
The DNA here is from genome assembly GCF_050947455.1 of Rhinoderma darwinii. Classification (NCBI taxonomy): domain Eukaryota; kingdom Metazoa; phylum Chordata; class Amphibia; order Anura; family Rhinodermatidae; genus Rhinoderma; species Rhinoderma darwinii. The sequence goes on along the minus strand of NW_027461733.1, from coordinate 299,829 downwards.
TCACATACTACTCTGGTACACAGAAGTAGAGACTGGTGACAAATTTACCAAAACCAAGTCCCTGTGGAGTCACTGGTTTCAAAGACTAAAAAAACATAGTGAACACCATCACTAAAATCAAATCAGATGACTTCCTAACCAGCAAATGGCGCCATACTATGACACCTACACAGAATTTTGAAAAAAGCAGGCCTCTTTATTCCCAATACTTTTCAAGGTTATTGGTCTGTGGTATTTCTCCAAAACAAACATGATACCATCTGAGACCACACAATTTTACCTTGAGAGAGAGAGGAGCAATAACATAAGCATTACATCTCTCTTTATTGCCCTGACCAAATCCAGCTAAAGGGACCTACCCTAAGTTATTCCACTTCACATGAAGCACCAATATCCAAGGAGGGCCCAGCAACTGAACCAAACAAACCACTTCTGACCAGACATCTCCATTGGAAATTAGATGAACATAATGGAAATGACACAGTGATATGATAGCAATCTCACCATATTACCAATGTAACTATAATGATTTGAGGTACATCTAACTTCAATGTAACAGAATAACATATAAAATATAGTAAAAGAATCTAGATAAAATCTCCATGATTATACACAGCCAATCAAAATCAAATGAGAGTACAACATTAACATGAAATGTGTGTAAGTATAAAACAAAATTGAAAACTATACCAAAAAATCCCAACTTTTTTACAATAAACAGGAAAACACAGAATTAATTCACCCAGAAGTGTATACCCCTTTACTAGTACTTTTTTTTTTACAAAATGTATTAATTCTACAGTACAACACATGATAGCTACGCATTGGAAAACGTACAAGGTCTGGATATCCTAAGTCTACACAATTTATCATCACACAAAAGCTCTCAAAATCTGCTTCAGTCCTGGTTCTTTATCTTAACCTATGGCACCACTACAGGCATTGGCTTTAAGCCCAATATACATATGAGTCTCCAACCATTTGTAAAACAGCTCTTTGAATATTAGGTGAGTAAATAATGCTACTTCTATTATATTTGTCAGATAGTGGGTACAAGAAGAATTTGGAAAAAAAGATAGCGAGCTATGGGAAACTTACTAGATAAGACTTTTGAACATAACAACACAAGAATTGTTATCTTCAAATAAAGGCCTCCTCCTCCCCTTCAGCCTTTCCTCTCCATCTCCAAAATTGGTGTCTTTACCAATTATTTGCGTTACTTATTATAAAAATCAGCAGACAGTAAAGTTCCCATAGCCTAAGACCTCATCATCAAGAAAACCAGTCAGTCCAGAATTCTTAAAAAAATAGTTTCAAATCCCTGCCTATGAGATATCACATACTACTCTGGAACAAATAAGTAGAGACTGGTGGCAAATTTAATCAAAAAACAAGTCCCTATGGAGTCACTGGCTTCAAAGACTAAAATAACATAATGAACACCATCATGTAAAATAAACTCATATGACTTCCTAACAAGCAAATGGTGCCATACCACGACACCTACATGGAATTTTGAAAATAAAAAAAAGTGTCTCTATTCCCAATACCTTCCTATGGGAAACTTACTAGATAAGGCTTTTGAACATAACAAAACAAGAATTGTTATCTTCAAATAAAGGCCTCCTCCTCCCCTTCAGCCTTGCCTCTCCATCTCCAAAATTGGTGTCTTTACCAATCTTACGTGTCACTTATTGTAAATAGCAGCAAATACTAAAGTTCCTATAGCCTAGGACCTCATAATCCGGAAATCCAGTCAGTACAGAATTCTTAAAAAAATAGTTTCAAACCCCTGGCTATCAGATATCACATACTACTCTGGTACACAGAAGTAGAGACTGGTGACAAATTTACCAAAACCAAGTCCCTGTGGAGTCACTGGTTTCAAAGACTAAAAAAACATAGTGAACACCATCACTAAAATCAAATCAGATGACTTCCTAACCAGCAAATGGCGCCATACTATGACACCTACACAGAATTTTGAAAAAAGCAGGCCTCTTTATTCCCAATACTTTTCAAGGTTATTGGTCTGTGGTATTTCTCCAAAACAAACATGATACCATCTGAGACCACACAATTTTACCTTGAGAGAGAGAGGAGCAATAACATAAGCATTACATCTCTCTTTATTGCCCTGACCAAATCCAGCTAAAGGGACCTACCCTAAGTTATTCCACTTCACATGAAGCACCAATATCCAAGGAGGGCCCAGCAACTGAACCAAACAAACCACTTCTGACCAGACATCTCCATTGGAAATTAGATGAACATAATGGAAATGACACAGTGATATGATAGCAATCTCACCATATTACCAATGTAACTATAATGATTTGAGGTACATCTAACTTCAATGTAACAGAATAACATATAAAATATAGTAAAAGAATCTAGATAAAATCTCCATGATTATACACAGCCAATCAAAATCAAATGAGAGTACAACATTAACATGAAATGTGTGTAAGTATAAAACAAAATTGAAAACTATACCAAAAAATCCCAACTTTTTTACAATAAACAGGAAAACACAGAATTAATTCACCCAGAAGTGTATACCCCTTTACTAGTACTTTTTTTTTACAAAATGTATTAATTCTATAGTACAACACATGATAGCTACGCATTGGAAAACGTACAAGGTCTGGATATCCTAAGTCTACACAATTTATCATCACACAAAAGCTCTCAAAATCTGCTTCAGTCCTGGTTCTTTATCTTAACCTATGGCACCACTACAGGCATTGGCTTTAAGCCCAATATACATATGAGTCTCCAACCATTTGTAAAACAGCTCTTTGAATATTAGGTGAGTAAATAATGCTACTTCTATTATATTTGTCAGATAGTGGGTACAAGAAGAATTTGGAAAAAAAGATAGCGAGCTATGGGAAACTTACTAGATAAGACTTTTGAACATAACAACACAAGAATTGTTATCTTCAAATAAAGGCCTCCTCCTCCCCTTCAGCCTTTCCTCTCCATCTCCAAAATTGGTGTCTTTACCAATTATTTGCGTTACTTATTATAAAAATCAGCAGACAGTAAAGTTCCCATAGCCTAAGACCTCATCATCAAGGAAACCAGTCAGTCCAGAATTCTTAAAAAAATTGTTTCAAATCCCTGCCTATGAGATATCACATACTACTCTGGAACAAATAAGTAGAGACTGGTGGCAAATTTAATCAAAAAACAAGTCCCTATGGAGTCACTGGCTTCAAAGACTAAAATAACATAATGAACACCATCATGTAAAATAAACTCATATGACTTCCTAACAAGCAAATGGTGCCATACCACGACACCTACATGGAATTTTGAAAATAAAAAAAGTGTCTCTATTCCAAATACCTTCCTATGGGAAACTTACTAGATAAGACTTTTGAACATAACAACACAAGAATTGTTATCTTCAAATAAAGGCCTCCTCCTCCCCTTCAGCCTTGCCTCTCCATCTCCAAAATTGGTGTCTTTACCAATTTTATGTTTCACTTATTTTAGATAGCAGCAAATACTAAAGTTCCTATAGCCTAGGACCTCACAATGCGGAAATCCAGTCAGTACAGAATTCTTAAAAAAATAGTTTCAAACCCCTGGCTATCAGATATCACATACTACTCTGGTACACAGAAGTAGAGACTGGTGACAAATTTACCAAAACCAAGTCCCTGTGGAGTCACTGGTTTCAAAGACTAAAAAAACATAGTGAACACCATCACTAAAATCAAATCAGATGACTTCCTAACCAGCAAATGGCGCCATACTATGACACCTACACAGAATTTTGAAAAAAGCAGGCCTCTTTATTCCCAATACTTTTCAAGGTTATTGGTCTGTGGTATTTCTCCAAAACAAACATGATACCATCTGAGACCACACAATTTTACCTTGAGAGAGAGAGGAGCAATAACATAAGCATTACATCTCTCTTTATTGCCCTGACCAAATCCAGCTAAAGGGACCTACCCTAAGTTATTCCACTTCACATGAAGCACCAATATCCAAGGAGGGCCCAGCAACTGAACCAAACAAACCACTTCTGACCAGACATCTCCATTGGAAATTAGATGAACATAATGGAAATGACACAGTGATATGATAGCAATCTCATCATATTACCAATGTAACTATAATAATTTGAGGTACATCTAACTTCAATGTAACAGAATAACATATAAAATATAGTAAAATAATCTAGATAAAATCTCCATGATTATACACAGCCAATCAAAATCAAATCAGAGTACAACATTAACATGAAATGTGTGCAAGTATAAAACAAAATTGAAAACTATACCAAAAAATGTCCAACTTTTTTACAATAAACAGGAAAACACAGAATTAATTCACCCAGAAGTGTATACCCCTTTACTAGTACTTTTTTTTTACAAAATTTATTGATTCTATAGTACAACACATGATAGCTACGCATTGGAAAACGTACAAGGTCTGGATATCCTAAGTCTACACAATTTATCATCACACAAAAGCTCTCAAAATCTGCTTCAGTCCTGGTTCTTTATCTAAACCTATGGCACCACTACAGGCATTGGCTTTAAGCCCAATATACATATGAGTATCAAACCATTTGTAAAACAGCTCTTTGAATATTAGGTGAGTAAATAATGCTACTTCTATTATATTTGTCAGATAGTGGGTACAAGAAGAATTTGGAAAAAAAGATAGCGAGCTATGGGAAACTTACTAGATAAGACTTTTGAACATAACAACACAAGAATTGTTATCTTCAAATAAAGGCCTCCTCCTCCCCTTCAGCCTTTCCTCTCCATCTCCAAAATTGGTGTCTTTACCAATTCTTTGCGTTACTTATTATAAAAATCAGCAGACAGTAAAGTTCCCATAGCCTAAGACCTCATCATCAAGGAAACCAGTCAGTCCAGAATTCTTAAAAAAATAGTTTCAAATCCCTGCCTATGAGATATCACATACTACTCTGGGACAAATAAGTAGAGACTGGTGGCAAATTTAATCAAAAAACACGTCCCTATGGAGTCACTGGCTTCAAAGACTAAAATAACATAATGAACACCATCATGTAAAATAAACTCATATGACTTCCTAACAAGCAAATGGTGCCATACCAAGACACCTACATGGAATTTTGAAAAACAAATATGTCTCTATTCCCAATACCTTCCTATGGGAAACTTACTAGATAAGACTTTTGAACATAACAACACAAGAATTGTTATCTTCAAATAAAGGCCTCCTCCTCCCCTTCAGCCTTGCCTCTCCATCTCCAAAATTGGTGTCTTTACCAATCTTATGTGTCACTTATTGTAAATAGCAGCAAATACTAAAGTTCCTATAGCCTAGGACCTCATAATCCGGAAATCCAGTCAGTACAGAATTCTTAAAAGAATAGTTTCAAACCCCTGGCTATCAGATATCACATACTACTCTGGTACACAGAAGTAGAGACTGGTGACAAATTTACCAAAACCAAGTCCCTGTGGAGTCACTGGTTTCAAAGACTAAAAAAACACAGTGAACACCATCGCTAAAATCAAATCAGATGACTTCCTAACCAGCAAATGGCGCCATACTATGACACCTACACAGAATTTTGAAAAAAGCAGACCTCTTTATGCCCAATACCTTTCAAGGTTATTGGTCTGTGGTATTTCTCCAAAACAAACATGATACCATCTCAGACCACACAATTTTACCTTGAGAGAGAGGAGCAATAACATAAGCATTACATCTCTCTTTATTGCCCTGACCAAATCCAGCTAAAGGGACCTACCCTAAGTTATTCCACTTCACATGAAGCACCAATATCCAAGGAGGGCCCAGCAACTGAACCAAACAAACCACTTCTGACCAGACATCTCCATTGGAAATTAGATGAACATAATGGAAATGACACAGTGATATGATAGCAATCTCACCATATTACCAATGTAACTATAATGATTTGAGGTACATCTAACTTCAATGTAACAGAATAACATATAAAATATAGTAAAAGAATCTAGATAAAATCTTCATGATTATACACAGCCAATCAAAATCAAATGAGAGTACAACATTTACATGAAATGTGTGTAAGTATAAAACAAAATTGAAAACTATACCAAAAAATCCCAACTTTTTTACAGTAAACAGGAAAACACAGAATAAATTCACCCAGAAGTGTATACCCCTTTACAAGCACTTTTTTTTACAAAATGTATTGATTCTATAGTACAACACATGATAGCTACGTATTGGAAAACGTACAAGGTCTGGATATCCTAAGTCTACACAATTTATCATCACACAAAAGCTCTCAAAATCTGCTTCAGTCCTGGTTGTTTATCTAAACATATGGCACCACTACAGGCATTGGCTTAAGCCCAATATACATATGAGTCTCCAACCATTTGTAAAACAGCTTTTGGTATATTAGGTGAGTAAATAATGCTACTTCTATTATATTTGTCAGATAGTGGGTACATGAAGAATTTGGAAAAAAAGATAGCGACCTATGGGAAACTTACTAGATAAGACTTTTGAACATAACAACACAAGAATTGTTATCTTCAAATAAAGGCCTCCTCCTCCCCTTCAGCCTTTCCTCTCAATCTCCAAAATTGGTGTCTTTACCAATTCTTTGCGTTACTTATTATAAAAATCAGCAGACAGTAAAGTTCCCATAGCCTAAGACCTCATCATCCAGGAAACCAGTCAGTCCAGAATTCTTAAAAAAATAGTTTCAAATCCCTGCCTATGAGATATCACATACTACTCTGGGACAAATAAGTAGAGACTGGTGGCAAATGTAATAAAAAAACAAGTCCCTATGGAGTCACTGGCTTCAAAGACTAAAATAACATAATGAACACCATTATGTAAAATAAACTCATATGACTTCCTAACAAGCAAATGGTGCCATACCACGACACCTACATGGAATTTTGAAAAAAAAATATGTCTCTATTCCCAATACCTTCCTATGGGAAACTTACTAGATAAGACATTTGAACATAACAACACAAGAATTGTTATCTTCAAATAAAGGCCTCCTCCTCCCCTTCAGCCTTGCCTCTCCATCTCCAAAATTGGTGTCTTTACCAATCTTATGTGTCACTTATTGTAAATAGCAGCAAATACTAAAGTTCCTATAGCCTAGGACCTCATAATCCGGAAATCCAGTCAGTACAGAATTCTTAAAAAAATAGTTTCAAACCCCTGGCTATCAGATATCAGATACTACTCTGGTACACAGAAGTAGAGACTGGTGACAAATTGACCAAAACCAAGTCCCTGTGGAGTCACTGGTTTCAAAGACTAAAAAAACACAGTGAACACCATCACTAAAATCAAATCAGATGACTTCCTAAACAGCAAATGGCGCCATACTATGACACCTACACAGAATTTTGAAAAAAGCAGAAATCTTTATTCCCAATACCTTTCAAGGTTATTGGTCTGTGGTATTTCTCCAAAACAAACCTGATACCATCTCAGACCACACAATTTTACCTTGAGAGAGAGGAGCAATAACATAAGCATTACATCTCTCTTTATTGCCCTGATCAAATCCAGCTAAAGGGACCTACCCTAAGTTATTCCACTTCACATGAAGCACCAATATCCAAGGAGGGCCCAGCAACTGAACCAAACAAACCACTTCTGACCAGACATCTCCATTGGAAATTAGATGAACATAATGGAAATGACACAGTGATATGATAGCAATCTCACCATACTACCAATGTAACTATAATGATTTGAGGTACATCTAACTTCAATGTAACAGAATAACATATAAAATATAGTAAAATAATCTAGATAAAATCTCCATGATTATACACAGCCAATCAAAATCAAATGAGAGTACAACATTAACATGAAAAGTGTGTAAGCATAAAACAAAATTGAAAACTATACCAAAAAATTTCCAACTTTTTTACAATAAACAGGAAAACACAGAATTAATTCACCCAGAAGTGTATACCCCTTTACAAGCACTTTTTTTTTACAAAATGTATTGATTCTATAGTACAACACATGATAGCTACGCATTGGAAAACGTACAAGGCCTGGATATCCAAAGTCTACACAATTTATCATCACACAAAAGCTCTCAAAATGTGCTTCAGTCCTGGTTCTTTATCTAAACCTATGGCACCACTACAGGCATTGGCTTTAAGCCCAATATACATATGAGTCTCCAACCATTTGTAAAACAGCTCTTGGAATATTAGGTGAGTAAATAATGCTACTTCTATTATATTTGTCAGATAGTGGGTACATGAAGAATTTGGAAAAAAAGATAGCGAGCTATGGGAAACTTACTAGATAAGACTTTTGAACATAACAACACAAGAATTGTTATCTTCAAATAAAGGCCTCCTCCTCCCCTTCAGCCTTTCCTCTCCATCTCCAAAATTGGTGTCTTTACCAATTCTTTGCGTTACTTATTATAAAAATCAGCAGACAGTAAAGTTCCCATAGCCTAAGACCTCATCATCCAGGAAACCAGTCAGTCCAGAATTCTTAAAAAAATAGTTTCAAATCCCTGCCTATGAGATATCACATACTACTCTGGGACAAATAAGTAGATACTGGTGGCAAATTTAATAAAAAAACAAGTCCCTATGGAGTCACTGGCTTCAAAGACTAAAATAACATAATGAACACCATCATGTAAAATAAACTCATATGACTTCCTAACAAGCAAATGGTGCCATACCATGACACCTACATGGAATTTTGAAAAAAAAAATATGTCTCCATTCCCAATACCTTCCTATGGGAAACTTACTAGATAAGACTTTTGAACATAACAACACAAGAATTGTTATGTTCAAATAAAGGCCTCCTCCTCCCCTTCAGCCTTTCCTCTCCATCTCCAAAATTGGTGTCTTTACCAATCTTTTGTGTCACTTATTGTAAATAGCAGCAAATACTAAAGTTCCTATAGCCTAGGACCTCATAATGCGGAAATCCAGTCAGTACAGAATTCTTAAAAAAATAGTTTCAAACCCCTGGCTATCAGATATCACATACTACTCTGGTACACAGAAGTAGAGACTGGTGACAAATTTACCAAAACCAAGTCCCTGTGGAGTCACTGGTTTCAAAGACTAAAAAAACACAGTGAACACCATCACTAAAATCAAATCAGGTGACTTCCTAACCAGCAAATGGCGCCATACTATGACACCTACACAGAATTTTGAAAAAAGCAGACCTCTTTATTCCCAATACCTTTAAGGTTATTGGTCTGTGGTATTTCTACAAAACAAACCTGATACCATCTCAGACCACACAATTTTACCTTGAGAGAGAGGAGCAATAACATAAGCATTACATCTCTCTTTATTGCCCTGATCAAATCCAGCTAAAGGGACCTACCCTAAGTTATTCCACTTCACATGAAGCACCAATATCCAAGGAGGGCCCAGCAACTGAACCAAACAAACCACTTCTGACCAGACATCTGCATTGGAAATTAGATGAACATAATGGAAATGACACAGTGATATGATAGCAATCTCACCATATTACCAATGTAACTATAATGATTTGAGGTACATCTAACTTCAATGTAACAGAATAACATATAAAATATAGTAAAAGAATCTAGATAAAATCTCCATGATTATACACAGCCAATCAAAATCAAATGAGAGTACAACATTATCATGAAATGTGTGCAAGTATAAAACAAAATTGAAAACGATACCAAAAAATCCCAACTTTTTTACAGTAAACAGGAAAACACAGAATTAATTCACCCAGAAGTGTATACCCCTTTACAAGCACTTTTTTTTTTCTTACAAAATGTATTGATTCTATAGTACAACACATGATAGCTACGCATTGGAAAACGTACAAGGTCTGGATATCCTAAGTCTACACAATTTATCATCACACAAAAGCTCTCAAAATCTGCTTCAGTCCTGGTTCTTTATCTAAACCTATGGCACCACTACAGGCATTGGCTTTAAGCCCAATATACATATGAGTCTCCAACCATTTGTAAAACAGCTCTTGGTATATTAGGTGAGTAAATAATGCTACTTCTATTATATTTGTCAGATAGTGGGTACATGAAGAATTTGGAAAAAAAGATAGCGAGCTATGGGAAACTTACTAGATAAGACTTTTGAACATAACAACACAAGAATTGTTATCTTCAAATAAAGGCCTCCTCCTCCCCTTCAGCCTTTCCTCTCCATCTCCAAAATTGGTGTCTTTACCAATTCTTTGCGTTAGTTATTATAAAAATCAGCAGACAGTAAAGTTCCCATAGCCTAAGACCTCATCATCCAGGAAACCAGTCAGTCCAGAATTCTTAAAAAAATTGTTTCAAATCCCTGCCTATGAGATATCACATACTACTCTGGGACAAATTAGTAGAGACTGGTGGCAAATTTAATCAAAAATCAAGTCCCTATGGAGTCACTGGCTTCAAAAACTAAAATAACATAATGAACACCATCATGTAAAATAAACTCATATGACTTCCTAACAAGCAAATGGTGCCATACCATGACACCTACATGGAATTTTGAAAAAAAAATATGTCTCCATTCCCAATACCTTCCTATGGGAAACTTACTAGATAAGACTTTTGAACATAACAACACAAGAATTGTTGTGTTCAAATAAAGGCCTCCTCCTCCCCTTCAGCCTTTCCTCTCCATCTCCAAAATTGGTGTCTTTACCAATCTTTTGTGTCACTTATTGTAAATAGCAGCAAATACTAAAGTTCCTATAGCCTAGGACCTCCTAATCCGGAAATCCAGTCAGTACAGAATTCTTAAAAAAATAGTTTCAAACACCTGGCTATCAGAAATCACATACTACTCTGGTACACAGAAGTAGAGACTGGCGACAAATTTACCAAAACCAAGTCCCTGTGGAGTCACTGGTTTCAAAGACTAAAAAAACACAGTGAACACCATCACTAAAATCAAATCAGATGACTTCCTAACCAGCAAATGGCGCCATACTATGACACCTACACAGAATTTTGAAAAAAGCAGACCTCTTTATTCCCAATACCTTTCAAGGTTATTGGTCTGTGGTATTTCTCCAAAACAAACATGATACCATCTCAGACCACACAATTTTACCTTGAGAGAGAGGAACAATAACATAAGCATTACATCTCCTCTTTACTGCCCTGACCAAATCCAGCTAAAGGGACCTACCCTAAGTTATTCCACTTCACATGAAGCACCAATATCCAAGGAGGGCCCAGCAACTGAACCAAACAAACCACTTCTGACCAGACATCTCCATTGGAAATTAGATGAACATAATGGAAATGACACAGTGATATGATAGCAATCTCATCATATTACCAATGTAACTATAATGATTTGAGGTACATCTAACTTCAATGTAACAGAATAACATATAAAATATAGTAAAATAATCTAGATAAAATCTCCATGATTATACACAGCCGATCAAAATCAAATGAGAGTACAACATTAACATGAAATGTGTGCAAGTATAAAACAAAATTGAAAACTATACCAAAAAATCCCAACTTTTTTACAGTAAACAGGAAAACACAGAATTAATTCACCCAGAAGTGTATACCCCTTTACAAGCACTTTTTTTTACAAAATGTATTGATTCTATAGTACAACACATGATAGCTACGCATTGGAAAACGTACAAGGTCTGGATATCCTAAGTCTACACAATTTATCATCACACAAAAGCTCTCAAAATCTGCTTCAGTCCTGGTTCTTTATCTAAACCTATGGCACCACTACAGGCATTGGCTTTAAGCCCAATATACATATGAGTCTCCAACCATTTGTAAAACAGCTCTTGGAATATTAGGTGAGTAAATAATGCTACTTCTATTATATTTGTCAGATAGTGGGTACATGAAGAATTTGGAAAAAAAGATAGCGAGCTATGGGAAACTTACTAGATAAGACTTTTGAACATAATAACACAAGAATTGTTATCTTGAAATAAAGGCCTCCTCCTCCCCTTCAGCCTTTCCTCTCCATCTCCAAAATTGGTGTCTTTAACAATTCTTTGCCTTACTTATTATAAAAATCAGCAGACAGTAAAGTTCCCATAGCCTAAGACCTCATTATCCAGGAAACCAGTCAGTCCAGAATTCTTAAAAAAATAGTTTCAAATCCCTGCCTATGAGATATCACATACTACTCTGGGACAAATAAGTAGAGACTGGTGGCAAATTTAATCAAAAATCAAGTCCCTATGGAGTCACTGGCTTCAAAAACTAAAATAACATAATGAACACCATCATGTAAAATAAACTCATATGACTTCCTAACAAGCAAATGGTGCCATACCATGACACCTACATGGAATTTTGAAAAATAAATATGTCTCCATTCCCAATACCTTCCTATGGGAAACTTACTAGATAAGACTTTTGAACATAACAACAAAAGAATTGTTGTGTTCAAATAAAGGCCTCCTCCTCCCCTTCAGCCTTTCCTCTCCATCTCCAAAATTGGTGTCTTTACCAATCTTTTGTGTCACTTATTGTAAATAGCAGCAAATACTAAAGTTCCTATAGCCTAGGACCTCATAATCCGGAAATCCAGTCAGTACAGAATTCTTAAAAAAATAGTTTTAAACCCCTGGCTATCAGAAATCACATACTACTCTGGTACACAGAAGTAGAGACTGGCGACAAATTTACCAAAACCAAGTCCCTGTGGAGTCACTGGTTTCAAAGACTAAAAAAACACAGTGAACACCATCACTAAAATCAAATCAGATGACTTCCTAACCAGCAAATGGCGCCATACTATGACACCTACACAGAATTTTGAAAAAAGCAGACCTCTTTATTCCCAATACCTTTCAAGGTTATTTGTCTGTGGTATTTCTCCAAAACAAACATGATACCATCTCAGACCACACAATTTTACCTTGAGAGAGAGGAGCAATAACATAAGCATTACATCTCCTCTTTACTGCCCTGACCAAATCCATCTAAAGGGACCTACCCTAAGTTATTCCACTTCACATGAAGCACCAATATCCAAGGAGGGCCCAGCAACTGAACCAAACAAACCACTTCTGACCAGACATCTCCATTGGAAATTAGATGAACATAATGGAAATGACACAGTGATATGATAGCAATCTCACCATATTACCAATGTAACTATAATGATTTGAGGTACATCTAACTTCAATGTAACAGAATAACATATAAAATATAGTAAAATAATCTAGATAAAATCTCCATGATTATACACAGCCGATCAAAATCAAATGAGAGTACAACATTAACATGAAATGTGTGCAAGTATAAAACAAAATTGAAAACTATACCAAAAAATCCCAACTTTTTTACAGTAAACAGGAAAACACAGAATTAATTCACCCAGAAGTGTATAGCCCTTTACAAGCACTTTTTTTACAAAATGTATTGATTCTATAGTACAACACATGATAGCTATGCATTGGAAAACGTACATGGTCTGGATATCCTAAGTCTACACAATTTATCATCACACAAAAGCTCTCAAAATCTGCTTCAGTCCTGGTTCTTTATCTAAACCTATGGCACCACTACAGGCATTGGCTTTAAGCCCAATATACATATGAGTCTCCAACCAATTGTAAAACAGCTCTTGGAATATTAGGTGAGTAAATAATGCTACTTCTATTATATTTGTCAGATAGTGGGTACATGAAGAATTTGGAAAAAAAGATAGCGAGCTATGGGAAACTTACTAGATAAGACTTTTGAACATAACAACACAAGAATTGTTATCTTCAAATAAAGGCCTCCTCCTCCCCTTCAGCCTTTCCTCTCCATCTCCAAAATTGGTGTCTTTACCAATTCTTTGCGTTACTTATTATAAAAATCAGCAGACAGTAAAGTTCCCATAGCCTAAGACCTCATCATCCAGGAAACCAGTCAGTCCAGAATTCTTAAAAAAATAGTTTCAAATCCCTGCCTATGAGATATCACATACTACTCTGGGACAAATAAGTAGAGACTGGTGGCAAATTTAATCAAAAAACAAGTCCCTATGGAGTCACTGGCTTCAAAGACTAAAATAACATACTGAACACCATCATGTAAAATAAACTCATATGACTTCCTAACAAGCAAATGGTGCCATACCACGACACCTACATGGAATTTTGAAAAAAAAATTATGTCTCTATTTCCAATACCTTCCTATGGGAAACTTACTAGATAAGACTTTTGAACATAACAACACAAGAATTGTTATCTTCAAATAAAGGCCTCCTCTTCCCCTTCAGCCTTGCCTCTCCATCTCCAAAATTGGTGTCTTTACCAATCTTATGTGTCACTTATTGTAAATAGCAGCAAATACTAAAGTTCCTATAGCCTAGGACCTCATAATCCGGAAATCCAGTCAGTACAGAATTCATAAAAAAATAGTTTCAAACCCCTGGCTATCAGATATCACATACTACTCTGGTACATAGAAGTAGAGACTGGTGACAAATTTACCAAAATCAAGTCCCTGTGGAGTCACTGGTTTCAAAGACTAAAAAAACACAGTGAACACCATCACTAAAATCAAATCAGATGACTTCCTAACCAGCAAATGGCGCCATACTATGACACCTACACAGAATTTTGAAAAAAGCAGACCTCTTTATTCCCAATACCTTTCAAGGTTATTGGTCTGTGGTATTTCTCCAAAACAAACCTGATACCATCTCAGACCACACAATTTTACCTTGAAAGAGAGGAGCAATAACATAAGCATTACATCTCTCTTTATTTCCCTCATCAAATCCAGCTAAAGGGACCTACCCAAAGTTATTCCACTTCACATGAAGCACCAATATCCAAGGAGGGCCCAGCAACTGAACCAAACAAACCACTTCTGACCAGACATCTCCATTGGAAATTAGATGAACATAATGGAAATGACACAGTGATATGATAGCAATCTCACCATATTACCAATGTAACTATAATGATTTGAGGTACATCTAACTTCAATGTAACAGAATAACATATAAAATATAGTAAAATAATCTAGATAAAATCTCCATGATTATACACAGCCAATCAAAATCAAATGAGAGTACAACATTAACATGAAATGTGTGCAAGTATAAAACAAAATTGAAAACTATACCAAAAAATCCCAACTTTTTTACAATAAACAGGAAAACACAGAATTAATTCACCCAGAAGTGTATACCCCTTTACAAGCACTTTTTTTTCCCAAAATGTATTGATTCTATAGTACAAAACATGATAGCTACGCATTGGAAAACGTACAAGGTCTGGATATCCTAAGTCTACACAATTTATCATCACACAAAAGCTCTCAAAATCTGCTTCAGTCCTGGTTCTTTATCTAAACCTATGGCACCACTACAGGCATTGGCTTTAAGCCCAATATACATATGAGTCTCCAACCATTTGTAAAACAGCTCTTGGTATATTAGGTGAGTAAATAATGCTACTTCTATTATATTTGTCAGATAGTGGGTACATGAAGAATTTGGAAAAAAAGATAGCGAGCTATGGGAAACTTACTAGATAAGACTTTTGAACATAACAACACAAGAATTGTTATCTTCAAATAAAGGCCTCCTCCTCCCCTTCAGCCTTTCCTCTCCATCTCCAAAATTGGTGTCTTTACCAATTCTTTGCGTTAGTTATTATAAAAATCAGCAGACAGTAAAGTTCCCATAGCCTAAGACCTCATCATCCAGGAAACCAGTCAGTCCAGAATTCTTAAAAAAATTGTTTCAAATCCCTGCCTATGAGATATCACATACTACTCTGGGACAAATTAGTAGAGACTGGTGGCAAATTTAATCAAAAATCAAGTCCCTATGGAGTCACTGGCTTCAAAAACTAAAATAACATAATGAACACCATCATGTAAAATAAACTCATATGACTTCCTAACAAGCAAATGGTGCCATACCATGACACCTACATGGAATTTTGAAAAAAAAATATGTCTCCATTCCCAATACCTTCCTATGGGAAACTTACTAGATAAGACTTTTGAACATAACAACACAAGAATTGTTGTGTTCAAATAAAGGCCTCCTCCTCCCCTTCAGCCTTTCCTCTCCATCTCCAAAATTGGTGTCTTTACCAATCTTTTGTGTCACTTATTGTAAATAGCAGCAAATACTAAAGTTCCTATAGCCTAGGACCTCCTAATCCGGAAATCCAGTCAGTACAGAATTCTTAAAAAAATAGTTTCAAACACCTGGCTATCAGAAATCACATACTACTCTGGTACACAGAAGTAGAGACTGGCGACAAATTTACCAAAACCAAGTCCCTGTGGAGTCACTGGTTTCAAAGACTAAAAAAACACAGTGAACACCATCACTAAAATCAAATCAGATGACTTCCTAACCAGCAAATGGCGCCATACTATGACACCTACACAGAATTTTGAAAAAAGCAGACCTCTTTATTCCCAATACCTTTCAAGGTTATTGGTCTGTGGTATTTCTCCAAAACAAACATGATACCATCTCAGACCACACAATTTTACCTTGAGAGAGAGGAACAATAACATAAGCATTACATCTCCTCTTTACTGCCCTGACCAAATCCAGCTAAAGGGACCTACCCTAAGTTATTCCACTTCACATGAAGCACCAATATCCAAGGAGGGCCCAGCAACTGAACCAAACAAACCACTTCTGACCAGACATCTCCATTGGAAATTAGATGAACATAATGGAAATGACACAGTGATATGATAGCAATCTCATCATATTACCAATGTAACTATAATGATTTGAGGTACATCTAACTTCAATGTAACAGAATAACATATAAAATATAGTAAAATAATCTAGATAAAATCTCCATGATTATACACAGCCGATCAAAATCAAATGAGAGTACAACATTAACATGAAATGTGTGCAAGTATAAAACAAAATTGAAAACTATACCAAAAAATCCCAACTTTTTTACAGTAAACAGGAAAACACAGAATTAATTCACCCAGAAGTGTATACCCCTTTACAAGCACTTTTTTTTACAAAATGTATTGATTCTATAGTACAACACATGATAGCTACGCATTGGAAAACGTACAAGGTCTGGATATCCTAAGTCTACACAATTTATCATCACACAAAAGCTCTCAAAATCTGCTTCAGTCCTGGTTCTTTATCTAAACCTATGGCACCACTACAGGCATTGGCTTTAAGCCCAATATACATATGAGTCTCCAACCATTTGTAAAACAGCTCTTGGAATATTAGGTGAGTAAATAATGCTACTTCTATTATATTTGTCAGATAGTGGGTACATGAAGAATTTGGAAAAAAAGATAGCGAGCTATGGGAAACTTACTAGATAAGACTTTTGAACATAATAACACAAGAATTGTTATCTTGAAATAAAGGCCTCCTCCTCCCCTTCAGCCTTTCCTCTCCATCTCCAAAATTGGTGTCTTTAACAATTCTTTGCCTTACTTATTATAAAAATCAGCAGACAGTAAAGTTCCCATAGCCTAAGACCTCATTATCCAGGAAACCAGTCAGTCCAGAATTCTTAAAAAAATAGTTTCAAATCCCTGCCTATGAGATATCACATACTACTCTGGGACAAATAAGTAGAGACTGGTGGCAAATTTAATCAAAAATCAAGTCCCTATGGAGTCACTGGCTTCAAAAACTAAAATAACATAATGAACACCATCATGTAAAATAAACTCATATGACTTCCTAACAAGCAAATGGTGCCATACCATGACACCTACATGGAATTTTGAAAAATAAATATGTCTCCATTCCCAATACCTTCCTATGGGAAACTTACTAGATAAGACTTTTGAACATAACAACAAAAGAATTGTTGTGTTCAAATAAAGGCCTCCTCCTCCCCTTCAGCCTTTCCTCTCCATCTCCAAAATTGGTGTCTTTACCAATCTTTTGTGTCACTTATTGTAAATAGCAGCAAATACTAAAGTTCCTATAGCCTAGGACCTCATAATCCGGAAATCCAGTCAGTACAGAATTCTTAAAAAAATAGTTTTAAACCCCTGGCTATCAGAAATCACATACTACTCTGGTACACAGAAGTAGAGACTGGCGACAAATTTACCAAAACCAAGTCCCTGTGGAGTCACTGGTTTCAAAGACTAAAAAAACACAGTGAACACCATCACTAAAATCAAATCAGATGACTTCCTAACCAGCAAATGGCGCCATACTATGACACCTACACAGAATTTTGAAAAAAGCAGACCTCTTTATTCCCAATACCTTTCAAGGTTATTTGTCTGTGGTATTTCTCCAAAACAAACATGATACCATCTCAGACCACACAATTTTACCTTGAGAGAGAGGAGCAATAACATAAGCATTACATCTCCTCTTTACTGCCCTGACCAAATCCATCTAAAGGGACCTACCCTAAGTTATTCCACTTCACATGAAGCACCAATATCCAAGGAGGGCCCAGCAACTGAACCAAACAAACCACTTCTGACCAGACATCTCCATTGGAAATTAGATGAACATAATGGAAATGACACAGTGATATGATAGCAATCTCACCATATTACCAATGTAACTATAATGATTTGAGGTACATCTAACTTCAATGTAACAGAATAACATATAAAATATAGTAAAATAATCTAGATAAAATCTCCATGATTATACACAGCCGATCAAAATCAAATGAGAGTACAACATTAACATGAAATGTGTGCAAGTATAAAACAAAATTGAAAACTATACCAAAAAATCCCAACTTTTTTACAGTAAACAGGAAAACACAGAATTAATTCACCCAGAAGTGTATAGCCCTTTACAAGCACTTTTTTTACAAAATGTATTGATTCTATAGTACAACACATGATAGCTATGCATTGGAAAACGTACATGGTCTGGATATCCTAAGTCTACACAATTTATCATCACACAAAAGCTCTCAAAATCTGCTTCAGTCCTGGTTCTTTATCTAAACCTATGGCACCACTACAGGCATTGGCTTTAAGCCCAATATACATATGAGTCTCCAACCAATTGTAAAACAGCTCTTGGAATATTAGGTGAGTAAATAATGCTACTTCTATTATATTTGTCAGATAGTGGGTACATGAAGAATTTGGAAAAAAAGATAGCGAGCTATGGGAAACTTACTAGATAAGACTTTTGAACATAACAACACAAGAATTGTTATCTTCAAATAAAGGCCTCCTCCTCCCCTTCAGCCTTTCCTCTCCATCTCCAAAATTGGTGTCTTTACCAATTCTTTGCGTTACTTATTATAAAAATCAGCAGACAGTAAAGTTCCCATAGCCTAAGACCTCATCATCCAGGAAACCAGTCAGTCCAGAATTCTTAAAAAAATAGTTTCAAATCCCTGCCTATGAGATATCACATACTACTCTGGGACAAATAAGTAGAGACTGGTGGCAAATTTAATCAAAAAACAAGTCCCTATGGAGTCACTGGCTTCAAAGACTAAAATAACATACTGAACACCATCATGTAAAATAAACTCATATGACTTCCTAACAAGCAAATGGTGCCATACCACGACACCTACATGGAATTTTGAAAAAAAAATTATGTCTCTATTTCCAATACCTTCCTATGGGAAACTTACTAGATAAGACTTTTGAACATAACAACACAAGAATTGTTATCTTCAAATAAAGGCCTCCTCTTCCCCTTCAGCCTTGCCTCTCCATCTCCAAAATTGGTGTCTTTACCAATCTTATGTGTCACTTATTGTAAATAGCAGCAAATACTAAAGTTCCTATAGCCTAGGACCTCATAATCCGGAAATCCAGTCAGTACAGAATTCATAAAAAAATAGTTTCAAACCCCTGGCTATCAGATATCACATACTACTCTGGTACATAGAAGTAGAGACTGGTGACAAATTTACCAAAATCAAGTCCCTGTGGAGTCACTGGTTTCAAAGACTAAAAAAACACAGTGAACACCATCACTAAAATCAAATCAGATGACTTCCTAACCAGCAAATGGCGCCATACTATGACACCTACACAGAATTTTGAAAAAAGCAGACCTCTTTATTCCCAATACCTTTCAAGGTTATTGGTCTGTGGTATTTCTCCAAAACAAACCTGATACCATCTCAGACCACACAATTTTACCTTGAAAGAGAGGAGCAATAACATAAGCATTACATCTCTCTTTATTTCCCTCATCAAATCCAGCTAAAGGGACCTACCCAAAGTTATTCCACTTCACATGAAGCACCAATATCCAAGGAGGGCCCAGCAACTGAACCAAACAAACCACTTCTGACCAGACATCTCCATTGGAAATTAGATGAACATAATGGAAATGACACAGTGATATGATAGCAATCTCACCATATTACCAATGTAACTATAATGATTTGAGGTACATCTAACTTCAATGTAACAGAATAACATATAAAATATAGTAAAATAATCTAGATAAAATCTCCATGATTATACACAGCCAATCAAAATCAAATGAGAGTACAACATTAACATGAAATGTGTGCAAGTATAAAACAAAATTGAAAACTATACCAAAAAATCCCAACTTTTTTACAATAAACAGGAAAACACAGAATTAATTCACCCAGAAGTGTATACCCCTTTACAAGCACTTTTTTTTCCCAAAATGTATTGATTCTATAGTACAAAACATGATAGCTACGCATTGGAAAACGTACAAGGTCTGGATATCCTAAGTCTACACAATTTATCATCACACAAAAGCTCTCAAAATCTGCTTCAGTCCTGGTTCTTTATCTAAACCTATGGCACCACTACAGGCATTGGCTTTAAGCCCAATATACATATGAGTCTCCAACCATTTGTAAAACAGCTCTTGGTATATTAGGTGAGTAAATAATGCTACTTCTATTATATTTGTCAGATAGTGGGTACATGAAGAATTTGGAAAAAAAGATAGCGAGCTATGGGAAACTTACTAGATAAGACTTTTGAACATAACAACACAAGAATTGTTATCTTCAAATAAAGGCCTCCTCCTCCCCTTCAGCCTTTCCTCTCCATCTCCAAAATTGGTGTCTTTACCAATTCTTTGCGTTAGTTATTATAAAAATCAGCAGACAGTAAAGTTCCCATAGCCTAAGACCTCATCATCCAGGAAACCAGTCAGTCCAGAATTCTTAAAAAAATTGTTTCAAATCCCTGCCTATGAGATATCACATACTACTCTGGGACAAATTAGTAGAGACTGGTGGCAAATTTAATCAAAAATCAAGTCCCTATGGAGTCACTGGCTTCAAAAACTAAAATAACATAATGAACACCATCATGTAAAATAAACTCATATGACTTCCTAACAAGCAAATGGTGCCATACCATGACACCTACATGGAATTTTGAAAAAAAAATATGTCTCCATTCCCAATACCTTCCTATGGGAAACTTACTAGATAAGACTTTTGAACATAACAACACAAGAATTGTTGTGTTCAAATAAAGGCCTCCTCCTCCCCTTCAGCCTTTCCTCTCCATCTCCAAAATTGGTGTCTTTACCAATCTTTTGTGTCACTTATTGTAAATAGCAGCAAATACTAAAGTTCCTATAGCCTAGGACCTCCTAATCCGGAAATCCAGTCAGTACAGAATTCTTAAAAAAATAGTTTCAAACACCTGGCTATCAGAAATCACATACTACTCTGGTACACAGAAGTAGAGACTGGCGACAAATTTACCAAAACCAAGTCCCTGTGGAGTCACTGGTTTCAAAGACTAAAAAAACACAGTGAACACCATCACTAAAATCAAATCAGATGACTTCCTAACCAGCAAATGGCGCCATACTATGACACCTACACAGAATTTTGAAAAAAGCAGACCTCTTTATTCCCAATACCTTTCAAGGTTATTGGTCTGTGGTATTTCTCCAAAACAAACATGATACCATCTCAGACCACACAATTTTACCTTGAGAGAGAGGAACAATAACATAAGCATTACATCTCCTCTTTACTGCCCTGACCAAATCCAGCTAAAGGGACCTACCCTAAGTTATTCCACTTCACATGAAGCACCAATATCCAAGGAGGGCCCAGCAACTGAACCAAACAAACCACTTCTGACCAGACATCTCCATTGGAAATTAGATGAACATAATGGAAATGACACAGTGATATGATAGCAATCTCATCATATTACCAATGTAACTATAATGATTTGAGGTACATCTAACTTCAATGTAACAGAATAACATATAAAATATAGTAAAATAATCTAGATAAAATCTCCATGATTATACACAGCCGATCAAAATCAAATGAGAGTACAACATTAACATGAAATGTGTGCAAGTATAAAACAAAATTGAAAACTATACCAAAAAATCCCAACTTTTTTACAGTAAACAGGAAAACACAGAATTAATTCACCCAGAAGTGTATACCCCTTTACAAGCACTTTTTTTTACAAAATGTATTGATTCTATAGTACAACACATGATAGCTACGCATTGGAAAACGTACAAGGTCTGGATATCCTAAGTCTACACAATTTATCATCACACAAAAGCTCTCAAAATCTGCTTCAGTCCTGGTTCTTTATCTAAACCTATGGCACCACTACAGGCATTGGCTTTAAGCCCAATATACATATGAGTCTCCAACCATTTGTAAAACAGCTCTTGGTATATTAGGTGAGTAAATAATGCTACTTCTATTATATTTGTCAGATAGTGGGTACATGAAGAATTTGGAAAAAAAGATAGCGAGCTATGGGAAACTTACTAGATAAGACTTTTGAACATAACAACACAAGAATTGTTATCTTCAAATAAAGGCCTCCTCCTCCCCTTCAGCCTTTCCTCTCCATCTCAAAAATTGGTGTCTTTACCAATTCTTTGCGTTACTTATTAAAAAAATAAGCAGACAGTAAAGTTCCCATAGCCTAAGACCTCATCATCCAGGAAACCAGTCAGTCCAGAATTCTTAAAAAAATAGTTTCAAATCCCTGCCTATGAGATATCACATACTACTCTGGGACAAATAAGTAGAGACTGGTGGCAAATTTAATAAAAAAACAAGCCCCTATGGAGTCACTGGCTTCAAAGACTAAAATAACATAATGAACACCATCATGTAAAATAAACCCATATGACTTCCTAACAAGCAAATGGTGCCATACCACGACACCTACATGGAATTTTGAAAAAAAAATATGTCTCTATTCCCAATACCTTCCTATGGGAAACTTACTAGATAAGACTTTTGAACATAACAACACAAGAATTGTTATGTTCAAATAAAGGCCTCCTCCTCCCCTTCAGCCTTGCCTCTCCATCTCCAAAATTGGTGTCTTTACCAATCTTATGTGTCACTTATTGTAAATAGCAGCAAATACTAAAGTTCCTATAGCCTAGGACCTCATAATCCGGAAATCCAGTCAGTACAGAATTCTTAAATAAATAGTTTCAAACCCCTGGCTATCAGATATCACATACTACTCTGGTACACAGAAGTAGAGACTGGTGACAAATTTACCAAAACCAAGTCCCTGTGGAGTCACTGGTTTCAAAGACTAAAAAAACACAGTGAACACCATCACTAAAATCAAATCAGATGACTTCCTAACCAGCAAATGGCGCCATACTATGACACCTACACAGAATTTTGAAAAAAGCAGACCTCTTTATTCCCAATACCTTTCAAGGTTATTGGTCTGTGGTATTTCTCCAAAACAAACCTGATACCATCTCAGACCACACAATTTTACCTTGAGAGAGAGGAGCAATAACATAAGCATTACATCTCTCTTTATTGCCCTTACCAAATCCAGCTAAAGGGACCTACCCTAAGTTATTCCACTTCACATGAAGCACCAATATCCAAGGAGGGCCCAGCAACTGAACCAAACAAACCACTTCTGACCAGACATCTCCATTGGAAATTAGATGAACATAATGGAAATGACACAGTGATATGATAGCAATCTCACCATATTACCAATGTAACTATAATGATTTGAGGTACATCTAACTTCAATGTAACAGAATAACATATAAAATATAGTAAAAGAATCTAGATAAAATCTCCATGATTATACACAGCCAATCAAAATCAAATAAGAGTACAATATTATCATGAAATGTGTGTAAGTATAAAACAAAATTGAAAACTATACCAAAAAATCCCAACTTTTTTACAGTAAACAGGAAAACACAGAATTAATTCACCCAGAAGTGTATACCCCTTTACAAGCACTTTTTTTTTACAAAATGTATTGATTCTATAGTACAACACATGATAGCTACGCATTGGAAAACGTACAAGGTCTGGATATCCTAAGTCTACACAATTTATCATCACACAAAAGCTCTCAAAATCTGCTTCAGTCCTGGTTCTTTATCTAAACCTATGGCACCACTACAGGCATTGGCTTTAAGCCCAATATACATATGAGTCTCCAACCATTTGTAAAACAGCTCTTGGTATATTAGGTGAGTAAATAATGCTACGTCAATTATATTTGTCAGATAGTGGGTACATGAAGAATTTGGAAAAAAAGATAGCGAGCTATGGGAAACTTACTAGATAAGACTTTTGAACATAACAACACAAGAATTGTTATCTTCAAATAAAGGCCTCCTCCTCCCCTTCAGCCTTTCCTCTCCATCTCAAAAATTGGTGTCTTTACCAATTCTTTGCGTTACTTATTATAAAAATCAGCAGACAGTAAAGTTCCCATAGCCTAAGACCTCATCATCCAGGAAACCAGTCAGTCCAGAATTCTTAAAAAAATAGTTTCAAATCCCTGCCTATGAGATATCACATACTACTCTGGGACAAATAAGTAGAGACTGGTGGCAAATTTAATCAAAACACAAGTCCCTATGGAGTCACTGGCTTCAAAGACTAAAATAACATAATGAACACCATCATGTAAAATAAACTCATATGACTTCCTAACAAGCAAATGGTGCCATACCACGACACCTACATGGAATTTTGAAAAAAAATATATGTTTCTATTCCCAATACCTTCCTATGGGAAACTTACTACATAAGACTTTTGAACATAACAACACAAGAATTGTTATCTTCAAATAAAGGCCTCCTCCTCCCCTTCAGCCTTGCCTCTCCATCTCCAAAATTGGTGTCTTTACTAATCTTATGTGTCACTTATTGTAAATAGCAGCAAATACTAAAGTTCCTATAGCCTAGGACCTCATAATCCGGAAATCCAGTCAGTACAGAATTCTTAAAAAAATTGTTTCAAACCCCTGGCTATCAGATATCACATACTACTCTGGTACACAGAAGTAGAGACTGGTGACAAATTTACCAAAACCAAGTCCCTGTGGAGTCACTGGTTTCAAAGACTAAAAAAACACAGTGAACACCATCACTAAAATCAAATCAGATGACTTCCTAACCAGCAAATGGCGCCATACTATGACACCTACACAGAATTTTGAAAAAAGCAGACCTCTTTATTCCCAATACCTTTCAAGGTTATTGGTCTGTGGTATTTCTCCAAAACAAACATGATACCATCTCAGACCACAAAATTTTACCTTGAGAGAGAGGAGCAATAACATAAGCATTACATCTCTCTTTATTGCCCTGACCAAATCCAGCTAAAGGGACCTACCCTAAGTTATTCCACTTCACATGAAGCACCAATATCCAAGGAGGGCCCAGCAACTGAACCAAACAAACCACTTCTGACCAGACATCTCCATTGGAAATTAGATGAACATAATGGAAATGACACAGTGATATGATAGCAATCTCACCATATTACCAATGTAACTATAATAATTTGAGGTACATCTAACTTCAATGTAACAGAATAACATAAAATATAGTAAAAGAATATAGATAAAATCTCCATGATTATACACAGCCAATCAAAATCAAATGAGAGTACAACATTAACATGAAATGTGTGCAAGTATAAAACAAAATTGAAAACTATACCAAAAAATGTCCAACTTTTTTACAATAAACAGGAAAACACAGAATTAATTCACGCAGAAGTGTATACCCCTTTACAAGCACTTTTTTTTTACAAAATGTATTGATTCTATAGTACAACACATGATAGCTACGCATTGGAAAACGTACAAGGTCTGGATATCCTAAGTCTACACAATTTATCATCACACAAAAGCTCTCAAAATCTGCTTCAGTCCTGGTTCTTTATCTAAACCTATGGCACCACTACAGGCATTGGCTTTAAGCCCAATATACATATGAGTCTCCAACCATTTGTAAAACAGCTCTTGGTATATTAGGTGAGTAAATAATGCTACTTCTATTATATTTGTCAGATAGTGGGTACATGAAGAATTTGGAAAAAAAGATAGCGAGCTATGGGAAACTTACTAGATAAGACTTTTGAACATAACAACACAAGAATTGTTATCTTCAAATAAAGGCCTCCTCCTCCCCTTCAGCCTTTCCTCTCCAACTCCAAAATTGGTGTCTTTACCAATTCTTTGCGTTACTTATTATAAAAATCAGCAGACAGTAAAGTTCCCATAGCCTAAGACCTCACCATCCAGGAAACCAGTCAGTCCAGAATTCTTAAAAAAATAGTTTCAAATCCCTGCCTATGAGATATCACATACTACTCTGGGACAAATAAGTAGAGACTGGTGGCAAATTTAATCAAAAAACAAGTCCCTATGGAGTCACTGGCTTCAAAGACTAAAATAACATAATGAACACCATCATGTAAAATAAACTCATATGACTTCCTAACAAGCAAATGGTGCCATACCACGACACCTACATGGAATTTTTAAAAAAAAATATGTATCTATTCCCAATACCTTCCTATGGGAAACTTACTAGATAAGACTTTTGAACATAACAACACAAGAATTGTTATGTTCAAATAAAGGCCTCCTCCTCCCCTTCAGCCTTGCCTCTCCATCTCCAAAATTTGTGTCTTTACCAATCTTTTGTGTCACTTATTGTAAATAGCAGCAAATACTAAAGTTCCTATAGCCTAGGACCTCATAATGCGGAAATCCAGTCAGTACAGAATTCTTAAAAAAATAGTTTCAAACCCCTGGTTATCAGATATCACATACTACTCTGGTACACAGAAGTAGAGACTGGTGACAAATTTACCAAAACCAAGACCCTGTGGAGTCACTGGTTTCAAAGACTAAAAAAACACAGTGAACACCATCACTAAAATCAAATCAGATGACTTCCTAACCAGCAAATGGCGCCATACTATGACACCTACACAGAATTTTGAAAAAAGCAGACCTCTTTATTCCCAATACCTTTCAAGGTTATTGGTCTGTGGTATTTCTCCAAAACAAACCTGATACCATCTCAGACCACACAATTTTACCTTGAGAGAGAGGAGCAATAACATAAGCATTACATCTCTCTTTATTGCCCTGACCAAATCCAGCTAAAGGGACCTACCCTAAGTTATTCCACTTCACATGAAGCACCAATATCCAAGGAGGGCCCAGCAACTGAACCAAACAAACCACTTCTGACCAGACATCTCCATTGGAAAAAAGATGAACATAATGGAAATGACACAGTGATATGATAGCAATCTCACCATATTACCAATGTAACTATAATGATTTGAGGTACATCTAACTTCAATGTAACAGAATAACATATAAAATATAGTAAAAGAATCTAGATAAAATCTCCATGATTATACACAGCCAATCAAAATCAAATAAGAGTACAACATTAACATGAAATGTGTGTAAGCATAAAACAAAATTGAAAACTATACCAAAAAATCCCAACTTTTTTACAGTAAACAGGAAAACACAGAATTAATTCACCCAGAAGTGTATACCCCTTTACAAGCACTTTTTTTTACAAAATGTATTGATTCTATAGTACAACACATGATAGCTACGCATTGGAAAACGTACAAGGTCTGGATATTCTAAGTCTACACAATTTATCATCACACAAAAGCTCTCAAAATCTGCTTCAGTCCTGGTTCTTTATCTAAACCTATGGCACCACTACAGGCATTGGCTTTAAGCTCAATATACATATGAGTCTCCAACCATTTGTAAAACAGCTCTTGGAATATTAGGTGAGTAAATAATGCTACTTCTATTATATTTGTCAGATAGTGGGTACATGAAGAATTTGGAAAAAAAGATAGCGAGCTATGGGAAACTTACTAGATAAGACTTTTAAACATAACAACACAAAAATTGTTATCTTCAAATAAAGGCCTCCTCCTCCCCTTCAGCCTTTCCTCTCCATCTCCAAAATTGGTGTGTTTACCAATTCTTTGCGTTACTTATTATAAAAATCAGCAGACAGTAAAGTTCCCATAGCCTAAGACCTCATCATCCAGGAAACCAGTCAGTTCAGAATTCTTAAAAAAATAGTTTCAAATCCCTGCCTATTAGATATCACATACTACTCTGGGACAAATAAGTAGAGACTGGTGGCAAATTTAATCAAAAAACAAGCCCCTATGGAGTCACTGGCTTCAAAGACTAAAATAACATAATGAACACCATCATGTAAAATAAACTCATATGACTTCCTAACAAGCAAATGGTGCCATACCACGACACCTACATGGAATTTTGAAAAAAAAATATGTCTCTATTCCCAATACCTTCCTATGGGAAACTTACTAGATAAGACTTTTGAACATAACAACACAAGAATTGTTATCTTCAAATAAAGGCCTCCTCCTCCCCTTCAGCCTTGCCTCTCCATCTCCAAAATTGGTGTCTTTACCAATCTTATGTGTCACTTATTGTAAATAGCAGCAAATACTAAAGTTCCTATAGCCTAGGACCTCATAATCCGGAAATCCAGTCAGTACAGAATTCTTAAATAAATAGTTTCAAACCCCTGGCTATCAGATATCACATACTACTCTGGTACACAGAAGTAGAGACTGGTGACAAATTTACCAAAACCAAGTCCCTGTGGAGTCACTGGTTTCAAAGACTAAAAAAACACAGTGAACATCATCACTAAAATCAAATCAGATGACTTCCTAACCAGCAAATGGCGCCATACTATGACACCTACACAGAATTTTGAAAAAAGCAGACCTCTTTATTCCCAATACCTTTAAAGGTTATTGGTCTGTGGTATTTCTCCAAAACAAACATGATACCATCTCAGATCACACAATTTTACCTTGAGAGAGAGGAGCAATAACATAAGCATTACATCTCTCTTTATTGCCCTGACCAAATCCAGCTAAAGGGACCTACCCTAAGTTATTCCACTTCACATGAAGCACCAATATCCAAGGAGGGCCCAGCAACTGAACCAAACAAACCACTTCTGACCAGACATCTCCATTGGAAATTAGATGAACATAATGGAAATGACACAGTGATATTATAGCAATCTCACCATATTACCAATGTAACTATAATGATTTGAGGTACATCTAACTTCAATGTAACAGAATAACATATAAAATATAGTAAAAGAATCTAGATAAAGTCTCCATGATTATACACAGCCAATCAAAATCAAATTAGAGTACAACATTAACATCAAATGTGTGCAAGTATAAAACAAAATTGAAAACTATACCAAAAAATTTCCAACTTTTTTACAATAAACAGGAAAACACAGAATTAATTCACCCAGAAGTGTATACCCCTTTACAAGCACTTTTTTTTACAAAATGTATTGATTCTATAGTACAACACATGATAGCTACGCATTGGAAAACATACAAGGTGTGGATTTCCTAAGTCTACACAATTTATCATCACACAAAAGCTCTCAAAATCTGCTTCAGTCCTGGTTCTTTATCTGAACCTATGGCACCACTACAGGCATTGGCTTTAAGCCCAATATACATATGAGTCTCCAAACATTTGTAAAACAGCTCTTGGAATATTAGGTGAGTAAATAATGCTACTTCTATTATATTTGTCAGATAGTGGGTACATGAAGAATTTGGAAAAAAAGATAGCGAGCTATGGGAAACTTACTAGATAAGACTTTTGAACATAACAACACAAGAATTGTTATCTTCAAATAAAGGCCTCCTCCTCCCCTTCAGCCTTTCCTCTCCATCTCCAAAATTGGTGTCTTTACCAATTCTTTGCGTTACTTATTATAAAAATCAGCAGACAGTAAAGTTCCCATAGCCTAAGACCTCATCATCCAGGAAACCAGTCAGTCCAGAATTCTTAAAAAAATTGTTTCAAATCCCTGCCTATGAGATATCACATACTACTCTGGGACAAATAAGTAGAGACTGGTGGCAAATTTAATCAAAAAACAAGCCCCTATGGAGTCACTGGCTTCAAAGACTAAAATAACATAATGAACACCATCATGTAAAATAAACTCATATGACTTCCTAACAAGCAAATGGTGCCATACCACGACACCTACATGGAATTTTGAAAAAAAAATATGTCTCTATTCCCAATACCTTCCTATGGGAAACTTACTAGATAAGACTTTTGAACATAACAACACAAGAATTGTTATCTTCAAATAAAGGCCTCCTCCTCCCCTTCAGCCTTGCCTCTCCATCTCCAAAATTGGTGTCTTTACCAATCTTATGTGTCACTTATTGTAAATAGCAGCAAATACTAAAGTTCCTATAGCCTAGGACCTCATAATCCGGAAATCCAGTCAGTACAGAATTCTTAAAAAAATAGTTTCAAACCCCTGGCTATCAGATATCACATACTACTCTGGTACACAGAAGTAGAGACTGGTGACAAATTTACCAAAACCAAGTCCCTGTGGAGTCACTGGTTTCAAAGACTAAAAAAACACAGTGAACATCATCACTAAAATCAAATCAGATGACTTCCTAACCAGCAAATGGCGCCATACTATGACACCTACACAGAATTTTGAAAAAAGCAGACCTCTTTATTCCCAATACCTTTAAAGGTTATTGGTCTGTGGTATTTCTCCAAAACAAACATGATACCATCTCAGATCACACAATTTTACCTTGAGAGAGAGGAGCAATAACATAAGCATTACATCTCTCTTTATTGCCCTGACCAAATCCAGCTAAAGGGACCTACCCTAAGTTATTCCACTTCACATGAAGCACCAATATCCAAGGAGGGCCCAGCAACTGAACCAAACAAACCACTTCTGACCAGACATCTCCATTGGAAATTAGATGAACATAATGGAAATGACACAGTGATATTATAGCAATCTCACCATATTACCAATGTAACTATAATGATTTGAGGTACATCTAACTTCAATGTAACAGAATAACATATAAAATATAGTAAAAGAATCTAGATAAAATCTCCATGATTATACACAGCCAATCAAAATCAAATGAGAGTACAACATTAACATGAAATGTGTGCAAGTATAAAACAAAATTGAAAACTATACCAAAAAATTTCCAACTTCTTTACAATAAACAGGAAAACACAGAATTAATTCACCCAGAAGTGTATACCCCTTTACAAGCACTTTTTTTTACAAAATGTATTGATTCTATAGTACAACACATGATAGCTACGCATTGGAAAACGTACAAGGTCTGGATATCCTAAGTCTACACAATTTATCATCACACCAAAGCTCTCAAAATCTGCTTCAGTCCTGGTTCTTTATCTGAACCTATGGCACCACTACAGGCATTGGCTTTAAGCCCAATATACATATGAGTCTCCAAACATTTGTAAAACAGCTCTTGGAATATTAGGTGAGTAAATAATGCTACTTCTATTATATTTGTCAGATAGTGGGTACATGAAGAATTTGGAAAAAAAGATAGCGAGCTATGGGAAACTTACTAGATAAGACTTTTGAACATAACAACACAAGAATTGTTATCTTCAAATAAAGGCCTCCTCCTCCCCTTCAGCGTTTCCTCTCCATCTCAAAAATTGGTGTCTTTACCAATTCTTTGCGTTACTTATTATAAAAATCAGCAGACAGTAAAGTTCCCATAGCCTAAGACCTCATCATCCAGGAAACCAGTCAGTCCAGAATTCTTAAAAAAATAGTTTCAAATCCCTGCCTATGAGATATCACATACTACTCTGGGACAAATAAGTAGAGACTGGTGGCAAATTTAATCAAAAAACAAGCCCCTATGGAGTCACTGGCTTCAAAGACTAAAATAACATAATGAACACCATCATGTAAAATAAACCCATATGACTTCCTAACAAGCAAATGGTGCCATACCACGACACCTACATGGAATTTTGAAAAAAAAATATGTCTCTATTCCCAATACCTTCCTATGGGAAACTTACTAGATAAGACTTTTGAACATAACAACACAAGAATTGTTATGTTCAAATAAAGGCCTCCTCCTCCCCTTCAGCCTTGCCTCTCCATCTCCAAAATTGGTGTCTTTACCAATCTTATGTGTCACTTATTGTAAATAGCAGCAAATACTAAAGTTCCTATAGCCTAGGACCTCATAATCCGGAAATCCAGACAGTACAGAATTCTTAAAAAAATAGTTTCAAACCCCAGGCTATCAGATATCACATACAACTCTGGTACACAGAAGTAGAGACTGATGACAAATTTACCAAAACCAAGTCGCTGTGGAGTCACTGGTTTCAAAGACTAAAAAAACACAGTGCACACCATCACTAAAATCAAATCAGATGACTTCCTAACCAGCAAATGGCGCCATACTATGACACCTACACAGAATTTTGAAAAAAGCAGACCTCTTTATTCCCAATACCTTTCAAGGTTATTGGTCTGTGGTATTTCTCCAAAACAAACCTGATACCATCTCAGACCACACAATTTTACCTTGAGAGAGAGGAGCAATAACATAAGCATTACATCTCTCTTTATTGCCCTGACCAAATCCAGCTAAAGGGACCTACCCTAAGTTATTCCACTTTACATGAAGCACCAATATCCAAGGAGGGCCCAGCAACTGAACCAAACAAACCACTTCTGACCAGACATCTCCATTGGAAAAAAGATGAACATAATGGAAATGACACAGTGATATGATAGCAATCTCACCATATTACCAATGTAACTATAATGATTTGAGGTACATCTAACTTCAATGTAACAGAATAACATATAAAATATAGTAAAAGAATCTAGATAAAATCTCCATGATTATACACAGCCAATCAAAATCAAATAAGAGTACAACATTAACATGAAATGTGTGTAAGCATAAAACAAAATTGAAAACTATACCAAAAAATCCCAACTTTTTTACAGTAAACAGGAAAACACAGAATTAATTCACCCAGAAGTGTATACCCCTTTACAAGCACTTTTTTTTTACAAAATGTATTGATTCTATAGTACAACACATGATAGCTACGCATTGGAAAACGTACAAGGTCTGGATATCCTAAGTCTACACAATTTATCATCACACAAAAGCTCTCAAAATCTGCTTCAGTCCTGGTTCTTTATCTAAACCTATGGCACCACTACAGGCATTGGCTTTAAGCCCAATATACATATGAGTCTCCAACCATTTGTAAAACAGCTCTTGGTATATTAGGTGAGTAAATAATGCTACGTCAATTATATTTGTCAGATAGTGGGTACATGAAGAATTTGGAAAAAAAGATAGCGAGCTATGGGAAACTTACTAGATAAGACTTTTGAACATAACAACACAAGAATTGTTATCTTCAAATAAAGGCCTCCTCCTCCCCTTCAGCCTTTCCTCTCCATCTCAAAAATTGGTGTCTTTACCAATTCTTTGCGTTACTTATTATAAAAATCAGCAGACAGTAAAGTTCCCATAGCCTAAGACCTCATCATCCAGGAAACCAGTCAGTCCAGAATTCTTAAAAAAATAGTTTCAAATCCCTGCCTATGAGATATCACATACTACTCTGGGACAAATAAGTAGAGACTGGTGGCAAATTTAATCAAAACACAAGTCCCTATGGAGTCACTGGCTTCAAAGACTAAAATAACATAATGAACACCATCATGTAAAATAAACTCATATGACTTCCTAACAAGCAAATGGTGCCATACCACGACACCTACATGGAATTTTGAAAAAAAATATATGTTTCTATTCCCAATACCTTCCTATGGGAAACTTACTACATAAGACTTTTGAACATAACAACACAAGAATTGTTATCTTCAAATAAAGGCCTCCTCCTCCCCTTCAGCCTTGCCTCTCCATCTCCAAAATTGGTGTCTTTACTAATCTTATGTGTCACTTATTGTAAATAGCAGCAAATACTAAAGTTCCTATAGCCTAGGACCTCATAATCCGGAAATCCAGTCAGTACAGAATTCTTAAAAAAATTGTTTCAAACCCCTGGCTATCAGATATCACATACTACTCTGGTACACAGAAGTAGAGACTGGTGACAAATTTACCAAAACCAAGTCCCTGTGGAGTCACTGGTTTCAAAGACTAAAAAAACACAGTGAACACCATCACTAAAATCAAATCAGATGACTTCCTAACCAGCAAATGGCGCCATACTATGACACCTACACAGAATTTTGAAAAAAGCAGACCTCTTTATTCCCAATACCTTTCAAGGTTATTGGTCTGTGGTATTTCTCCAAAACAAACATGATACCATCTCAGACCACAAAATTTTACCTTGAGAGAGAGGAGCAATAACATAAGCATTACATCTCTCTTTATTGCCCTGACCAAATCCAGCTAAAGGGACCTACCCTAAGTTATTCCACTTCACATGAAGCACCAATATCCAAGGAGGGCCCAGCAACTGAACCAAACAAACCACTTCTGACCAGACATCTCCATTGGAAATTAGATGAACATAATGGAAATGACACAGTGATATGATAGCAATCTCACCATATTACCAATGTAACTATAATAATTTGAGGTACATCTAACTTCAATGTAACAGAATAACATAAAATATAGTAAAAGAATATAGATAAAATCTCCATGATTATACACAGCCAATCAAAATCAAATGAGAGTACAACATTAACATGAAATGTGTGCAAGTATAAAACAAAATTGAAAACTATACCAAAAAATGTCCAACTTTTTTACAATAAACAGGAAAACACAGAATTAATTCACGCAGAAGTGTATACCCCTTTACAAGCACTTTTTTTTTACAAAATGTATTGATTCTATAGTACAACACATGATAGCTACGCATTGGAAAACGTACAAGGTCTGGATATCCTAAGTCTACACAATTTATCATCACACAAAAGCTCTCAAAATCTGCTTCAGTCCTGGTTCTTTATCTAAACCTATGGCACCACTACAGGCATTGGCTTTAAGCCCAATATACATATGAGTCTCCAACCATTTGTAAAACAGCTCTTGGTATATTAGGTGAGTAAATAATGCTACTTCTATTATATTTGTCAGATAGTGGGTACATGAAGAATTTGGAAAAAAAGATAGCGAGCTATGGGAAACTTACTAGATAAGACTTTTGAACATAACAACACAAGAATTGTTATCTTCAAATAAAGGCCTCCTCCTCCCCTTCAGCCTTTCCTCTCCAACTCCAAAATTGGTGTCTTTACCAATTCTTTGCGTTACTTATTATAAAAATCAGCAGACAGTAAAGTTCCCATAGCCTAAGACCTCACCATCCAGGAAACCAGTCAGTCCAGAATTCTTAAAAAAATAGTTTCAAATCCCTGCCTATGAGATATCACATACTACTCTGGGACAAATAAGTAGAGACTGGTGGCAAATTTAATCAAAAAACAAGTCCCTATGGAGTCACTGGCTTCAAAGACTAAAATAACATAATGAACACCATCATGTAAAATAAACTCATATGACTTCCTAACAAGCAAATGGTGCCATACCACGACACCTACATGGAATTTTTAAAAAAAAATATGTATCTATTCCCAATACCTTCCTATGGGAAACTTACTAGATAAGACTTTTGAACATAACAACACAAGAATTGTTATGTTCAAATAAAGGCCTCCTCCTCCCCTTCAGCCTTGCCTCTCCATCTCCAAAATTTGTGTCTTTACCAATCTTTTGTGTCACTTATTGTAAATAGCAGCAAATACTAAAGTTCCTATAGCCTAGGACCTCATAATGCGGAAATCCAGTCAGTACAGAATTCTTAAAAAAATAGTTTCAAACCCCTGGTTATCAGATATCACATACTACTCTGGTACACAGAAGTAGAGACTGGTGACAAATTTACCAAAACCAAGACCCTGTGGAGTCACTGGTTTCAAAGACTAAAAAAACACAGTGAACACCATCACTAAAATCAAATCAGATGACTTCCTAACCAGCAAATGGCGCCATACTATGACACCTACACAGAATTTTGAAAAAAGCAGACCTCTTTATTCCCAATACCTTTCAAGGTTATTGGTCTGTGGTATTTCTCCAAAACAAACCTGATACCATCTCAGACCACACAATTTTACCTTGAGAGAGAGGAGCAATAACATAAGCATTACATCTCTCTTTATTGCCCTGACCAAATCCAGCTAAAGGGACCTACCCTAAGTTATTCCACTTCACATGAAGCACCAATATCCAAGGAGGGCCCAGCAACTGAACCAAACAAACCACTTCTGACCAGACATCTCCATTGGAAAAAAGATGAACATAATGGAAATGACACAGTGATATGATAGCAATCTCACCATATTACCAATGTAACTATAATGATTTGAGGTACATCTAACTTCAATGTAACAGAATAACATATAAAATATAGTAAAAGAATCTAGATAAAATCTCCATGATTATACACAGCCAATCAAAATCAAATAAGAGTACAACATTAACATGAAATGTGTGTAAGCATAAAACAAAATTGAAAACTATACCAAAAAATCCCAACTTTTTTACAGTAAACAGGAAAACACAGAATTAATTCACCCAGAAGTGTATACCCCTTTACAAGCACTTTTTTTTACAAAATGTATTGATTCTATAGTACAACACATGATAGCTACGCATTGGAAAACGTACAAGGTCTGGATATTCTAAGTCTACACAATTTATCATCACACAAAAGCTCTCAAAATCTGCTTCAGTCCTGGTTCTTTATCTAAACCTATGGCACCACTACAGGCATTGGCTTTAAGCTCAATATACATATGAGTCTCCAACCATTTGTAAAACAGCTCTTGGAATATTAGGTGAGTAAATAATGCTACTTCTATTATATTTGTCAGATAGTGGGTACATGAAGAATTTGGAAAAAAAGATAGCGAGCTATGGGAAACTTACTAGATAAGACTTTTAAACATAACAACACAAAAATTGTTATCTTCAAATAAAGGCCTCCTCCTCCCCTTCAGCCTTTCCTCTCCATCTCCAAAATTGGTGTGTTTACCAATTCTTTGCGTTACTTATTATAAAAATCAGCAGACAGTAAAGTTCCCATAGCCTAAGACCTCATCATCCAGGAAACCAGTCAGTTCAGAATTCTTAAAAAAATAGTTTCAAATCCCTGCCTATTAGATATCACATACTACTCTGGGACAAATAAGTAGAGACTGGTGGCAAATTTAATCAAAAAACAAGCCCCTATGGAGTCACTGGCTTCAAAGACTAAAATAACATAATGAACACCATCATGTAAAATAAACTCATATGACTTCCTAACAAGCAAATGGTGCCATACCACGACACCTACATGGAATTTTGAAAAAAAAATATGTCTCTATTCCCAATACCTTCCTATGGGAAACTTACTAGATAAGACTTTTGAACATAACAACACAAGAATTGTTATCTTCAAATAAAGGCCTCCTCCTCCCCTTCAGCCTTGCCTCTCCATCTCCAAAATTGGTGTCTTTACCAATCTTATGTGTCACTTATTGTAAATAGCAGCAAATACTAAAGTTCCTATAGCCTAGGACCTCATAATCCGGAAATCCAGTCAGTACAGAATTCTTAAATAAATAGTTTCAAACCCCTGGCTATCAGATATCACATACTACTCTGGTACACAGAAGTAGAGACTGGTGACAAATTTACCAAAACCAAGTCCCTGTGGAGTCACTGGTTTCAAAGACTAAAAAAACACAGTGAACATCATCACTAAAATCAAATCAGATGACTTCCTAACCAGCAAATGGCGCCATACTATGACACCTACACAGAATTTTGAAAAAAGCAGACCTCTTTATTCCCAATACCTTTAAAGGTTATTGGTCTGTGGTATTTCTCCAAAACAAACATGATACCATCTCAGATCACACAATTTTACCTTGAGAGAGAGGAGCAATAACATAAGCATTACATCTCTCTTTATTGCCCTGACCAAATCCAGCTAAAGGGACCTACCCTAAGTTATTCCACTTCACATGAAGCACCAATATCCAAGGAGGGCCCAGCAACTGAACCAAACAAACCACTTCTGACCAGACATCTCCATTGGAAATTAGATGAACATAATGGAAATGACACAGTGATATTATAGCAATCTCACCATATTACCAATGTAACTATAATGATTTGAGGTACATCTAACTTCAATGTAACAGAATAACATATAAAATATAGTAAAAGAATCTAGATAAAGTCTCCATGATTATACACAGCCAATCAAAATCAAATTAGAGTACAACATTAACATCAAATGTGTGCAAGTATAAAACAAAATTGAAAACTATACCAAAAAATTTCCAACTTTTTTACAATAAACAGGAAAACACAGAATTAATTCACCCAGAAGTGTATACCCCTTTACAAGCACTTTTTTTTACAAAATGTATTGATTCTATAGTACAACACATGATAGCTACGCATTGGAAAACATACAAGGTGTGGATTTCCTAAGTCTACACAATTTATCATCACACAAAAGCTCTCAAAATCTGCTTCAGTCCTGGTTCTTTATCTGAACCTATGGCACCACTACAGGCATTGGCTTTAAGCCCAATATACATATGAGTCTCCAAACATTTGTAAAACAGCTCTTGGAATATTAGGTGAGTAAATAATGCTACTTCTATTATATTTGTCAGATAGTGGGTACATGAAGAATTTGGAAAAAAAGATAGCGAGCTATGGGAAACTTACTAGATAAGACTTTTGAACATAACAACACAAGAATTGTTATCTTCAAATAAAGGCCTCCTCCTCCCCTTCAGCCTTTCCTCTCCATCTCCAAAATTGGTGTCTTTACCAATTCTTTGCGTTACTTATTATAAAAATCAGCAGACAGTAAAGTTCCCATAGCCTAAGACCTCATCATCCAGGAAACCAGTCAGTCCAGAATTCTTAAAAAAATTGTTTCAAATCCCTGCCTATGAGATATCACATACTACTCTGGGACAAATAAGTAGAGACTGGTGGCAAATTTAATCAAAAAACAAGCCCCTATGGAGTCACTGGCTTCAAAGACTAAAATAACATAATGAACACCATCATGTAAAATAAACTCATATGACTTCCTAACAAGCAAATGGTGCCATACCACGACACCTACATGGAATTTTGAAAAAAAAATATGTCTCTATTCCCAATACCTTCCTATGGGAAACTTACTAGATAAGACTTTTGAACATAACAACACAAGAATTGTTATCTTCAAATAAAGGCCTCCTCCTCCCCTTCAGCCTTGCCTCTCCATCTCCAAAATTGGTGTCTTTACCAATCTTATGTGTCACTTATTGTAAATAGCAGCAAATACTAAAGTTCCTATAGCCTAGGACCTCATAATCCGGAAATCCAGTCAGTACAGAATTCTTAAAAAAATAGTTTCAAACCCCTGGCTATCAGATATCACATACTACTCTGGTACACAGAAGTAGAGACTGGTGACAAATTTACCAAAACCAAGTCCCTGTGGAGTCACTGGTTTCAAAGACTAAAAAAACACAGTGAACATCATCACTAAAATCAAATCAGATGACTTCCTAACCAGCAAATGGCGCCATACTATGACACCTACACAGAATTTTGAAAAAAGCAGACCTCTTTATTCCCAATACCTTTAAAGGTTATTGGTCTGTGGTATTTCTCCAAAACAAACATGATACCATCTCAGATCACACAATTTTACCTTGAGAGAGAGGAGCAATAACATAAGCATTACATCTCTCTTTATTGCCCTGACCAAATCCAGCTAAAGGGACCTACCCTAAGTTATTCCACTTCACATGAAGCACCAATATCCAAGGAGGGCCCAGCAACTGAACCAAACAAACCACTTCTGACCAGACATCTCCATTGGAAATTAGATGAACATAATGGAAATGACACAGTGATATTATAGCAATCTCACCATATTACCAATGTAACTATAATGATTTGAGGTACATCTAACTTCAATGTAACAGAATAACATATAAAATATAGTAAAAGAATCTAGATAAAATCTCCATGATTATACACAGCCAATCAAAATCAAATGAGAGTACAACATTAACATGAAATGTGTGCAAGTATAAAACAAAATTGAAAACTATACCAAAAAATTTCCAACTTCTTTACAATAAACAGGAAAACACAGAATTAATTCACCCAGAAGTGTATACCCCTTTACAAGCACTTTTTTTTACAAAATGTATTGATTCTATAGTACAACACATGATAGCTACGCATTGGAAAACGTACAAGGTCTGGATATCCTAAGTCTACACAATTTATCATCACACCAAAGCTCTCAAAATCTGC
The DNA here is from genome assembly GCF_050947455.1 of Rhinoderma darwinii. Lineage (NCBI taxonomy): Eukaryota > Metazoa > Chordata > Amphibia > Anura > Rhinodermatidae > Rhinoderma > Rhinoderma darwinii. The sequence goes on along the minus strand of NW_027461733.1, from coordinate 259,321 downwards.
TTCAGTCCTGGTTCTTTATCTGAACCTATGGCACCACTACAGGCATTGGCTTTAAGCCCAATATACATATGAGTCTCCAAACATTTGTAAAACAGCTCTTGGAATATTAGGTGAGTAAATAATGCTACTTCTATTATATTTGTCAGATAGTGGGTACATGAAGAATTTGGAAAAAAAGATAGCGAGCTATGGGAAACTTACTAGATAAGACTTTTGAACATAACAACACAAGAATTGTTATCTTCAAATAAAGGCCTCCTCCTCCCCTTCAGCGTTTCCTCTCCATCTCAAAAATTGGTGTCTTTACCAATTCTTTGCGTTACTTATTATAAAAATCAGCAGACAGTAAAGTTCCCATAGCCTAAGACCTCATCATCCAGGAAACCAGTCAGTCCAGAATTCTTAAAAAAATAGTTTCAAATCCCTGCCTATGAGATATCACATACTACTCTGGGACAAATAAGTAGAGACTGGTGGCAAATTTAATCAAAAAACAAGCCCCTATGGAGTCACTGGCTTCAAAGACTAAAATAACATAATGAACACCATCATGTAAAATAAACCCATATGACTTCCTAACAAGCAAATGGTGCCATACCACGACACCTACATGGAATTTTGAAAAAAAAATATGTCTCTATTCCCAATACCTTCCTATGGGAAACTTACTAGATAAGACTTTTGAACATAACAACACAAGAATTGTTATGTTCAAATAAAGGCCTCCTCCTCCCCTTCAGCCTTGCCTCTCCATCTCCAAAATTGGTGTCTTTACCAATCTTATGTGTCACTTATTGTAAATAGCAGCAAATACTAAAGTTCCTATAGCCTAGGACCTCATAATCCGGAAATCCAGTCAGTACAGAATTCTTAAAAAAAATAGTTTCAAACCCCTGGCTATCAGATATCACACACTACTCTGGTACACAGAAGTAGAGACTGGTGACAAATTTACCAAAACCAAGTCCCTGTGGAGTCACTGGTTTCAAAGACTAAAAAAACACAGTGAACACCATCACTAAAATCAAATCAGATGACTTCCTAACCAGCAAATGGCGCCATACTATGACACCTACACAGAATTTTGAAAAAAGCAGACCTCTTTATTCCCAATACCTTTCAAGGTTATTGGTCTGTGGTATTTCTCCAAAACAAACATGATACCATCTCAGACCACACAATTTTACCTTGAGAGAGAGGAGCAATAACATAAGCATTACATCTCTCTGTATTGCCCTGACCAAATCCAGCTAAAGGGACCTACCCTAAGTTATTCCACTTCACATGAAGCACCAATATCCAAGGAGGGCCCAGCAACTGAACCAAACAAACAACTTCTGACCAGACATCTCCATTGGAAATTAGATGAACATAATGGAAATGACACAGTGATATGATAGCAATCTCACCATATTACCAATGTAACTATAATGATTTGAGGTACATCTAAATTCAATGTAACAGAATAACATATAAAATATAGTAAAAGAATCTAGATAAAATCTCCATGATTATACACAGCCAATCAAAATCAAATGACAGTACAACATTAACATGAAATGTGTGCAAGTATAAAACAAAATTGAAAACTATACCAAAAAATGTCCAACTTTTTTACAATAAACAGGAAAACACGGAATTAATTCACCCAGAAGTGTATACCCCTTTACAAGCACTTTTTTTTTTACAAAATGTATTGATTCTATAGTACAACACATGATAGCTACGCATTGGAAAACGTACAAGGTCTGGATATCCTAAGTCTACACAATTTATCATCACACAAAAGCTCTCAAAATCTGCTTCAGTCCTGGTTCTTTATCTAAACCTATGGCACCACTACAGGCATTGGCTTTAAGCCCAATATACATATGAGTCTCCAACCATTTGTAAAACAGCTCTTGGTATATTAGGTGAGTAAATAAAGCTACTTCTATTATATTTGTCAGATAGTGGGTAAATGAAGAATTTGGATAAAAAGATAGCGAGCTATGGGAAACTTACTAGATAAGACTTTTGAACATACCAACACAAGAATTGTTATCTTCAAATAAAGGCCTCCTCCTCCCCTTCAGCCTTTCCTCTCCATCTCCAAAATTGGTGTCTTTACCAATTCTTTGCGTTACTTATTATAAAAATCAGTAGACAGTAAAGTTCCCATAGCCTAAGACCTCATCATCCAGGAAACCAGTCAGTCCAGAATTCTTAAAAAAATAGTTTCAAATCCCTGCCTATGAGATATCACATACTACTCTGGGACAAATAAGTAGAGACTGGTGGCAAATTTAATCAAAAAACAAGTCCCTATAGAGTCACTGGCTTCAAAGACTAAAATAACATAATGAACACCATCATGTAAAATAAACTCATATGACTTCCTAACAAGCAAATGGTGCCATACCACGACACCTACATGGAATTTTGAAAAAAAAATATGTCTCTATTCACAATTCCTTCCTATGGGAAACTTACTAGATAAGACTTTTGAACATAACAACACAAGAATTGTTATCTTCAAATAAAGGCCTCCTCCTCCCCTTCAGCCTTTCCTCTCCATCTCCAAAATTGGTGTCTTTACCAATCTTATGTGTCACTTATTGTAAATAGCAGCAAATACTAAAGTTCCTATAGCCTAGGACCTCATAATGCGGAAATCCAGTCAGTACAGAATTCTTAAAAAAATAGTTTCAAACCCCTGGCTATCAGATATGACATACTACTCTGGTACACAGAAGTAGAGACTGGTGACAAATTTACCAAAACCAAGTCCCTGTGGAGTCACTGGTTTCAAAGACTAAAAAAACACAGTGAACACCATCACTAAAATCAAATCAGATGACTTCCTAACCAGCAAATGGCGCCATACTATGACACCTACACAGAATTTTGAAAAAAGCAGACCTCTTTATTCCCAATTCCTTTCAAGGTTATTGGTCTGTGGTATTTCTCCAAAACAAACATGATACCATCTCAGACCACACAATTTTACCTTGAGAGAGAGGAGCAATAACATAAGCATTACATCTCTCTTTATTGCCCTGACCAAATCCAGCTAAAGGGACCTACCCTAAGTTATTCCACTTCACATGAAGCACCAATATCCAAGGAGGGCCCAGCAACTGAACCAAACAAACCACTTCTGACCAGACATCTCCATTGGAAATTAGATGAACATAATGGAAATGACACAGTGATATGATAGCAATCTCACCATATTACCAATGTAACTATAATGATTTGAGGTACATCTAACTTCAATGTAACAGAATAACATATAAAATATAGTAAAAGAATCTAGATAAAATCTCCATGATTATACACAGCCAATCAAAATCAAATGAGAGTACAACATTAACATGAAATGTGTGGAAGTATAAAACAAAATTGAAAACTATACCAAAAAATTTCCAACTTTTTTACAATAAACAGGAAAACACAGAATTAATTCACCCAGAAGTGTATACCACTTTACAAGCACTTTTTTTTTTACAAAATGTATTGATTCTATAGTACAACACATGATAGCTACGCATTGGAAAACATACAAGGTCTGGATATCCTAAGTCTACACAATTTATCATCACACAAAAGCTCTCAAAATCTGCTTCAGTCCTGGTTCTTTATCTAAACATATGGCACCACTACAGGCATTGGCTTTAAGCCCAATATACATATGAGTCTCCAACCATTTGTAAAACAGCTCTTGGTATATTAGGTGAGTAAATAATGCTACTTCTATTATATTTGTCAGATAGTGGGTAAATGAAGAATTTGGATAAAAAGATAGCGAGCTATGGGAAACTTACTAGATAAGACTTTTGAACATACCAACACAAGAATTGTTATCTTCAAATAAAGGCCTCCTCCTCCCCTTCAGCCTTTCCTCTCCATCTCCAAAATTGGTGTCTTTACCAATTCTTTGCGTTACTTATTATAAAAATCAGTAGACAGTAAAGTTCCCATAGCCTAAGACCTCATCATCCAGGAAACCAGTCAGTCCAGAATTCTTAAAAAAATAGTTTCAAATCCCTGCCTATGAAATATCACATACTACTCTGGGAAAAATAAGTAGAGACTGGTGGCAAATTTAATCAAAAAACAAGTCCCTATGGAGTCACTGGCTTCAAAGACTAAAATAACATAATGAACACCATCATGTGAAATAAACTCATATGACTTCCTAACAAGCAAATGGTGCCATACCACGACACCTACATGGAATTTTGAAAAAAAAAAATGTCTCTATTCCCAATACCTTCCTATGGGAAACTTACTAGATAAGACTTTTGAACATAACAACACAAGAATTGTTATCTTCAAATAAAGGCCTCCTCCTCCCCTTCAGCCTTGCCTCTCCATCTCCAAAATTGGTGTCTTTACCAATCTTGTGTGTCACTTATTGTAAATAGCAGCAAATACTAAAGTTCCTATAGCCTAGGACCTCATAATCCGGAAATCCAGTCAGTACAGAATTCTTAAAAAAAATAGTTTCAAACCCCTGGCTATCAGATATCACACACTACTCTGGTACACAGAAGTAGAGACTGGTGACAAATTTACCAAAACCAAGTCCCTGTGGAGTCACTGGTTTCAAAGACTAAAAAAACACAGTGAACACCATCACTAAAATCAAATCAGATGACTTCCTAACCAGCAAATGGCGCCATACTATGACACCTACACAGAATTTTGAAAAAAGCAGACCTCTTTATTCCCAATACCTTTCAAGGTTATTGGTCTGTGGTATTTCTCCAAAACAAACATGATACCATCTCAGACCACACAATTTTACCTTGAGAGAGAGGAGCAATAACATAAGCATTACATCTCTCTGTATTGCCCTGACCAAATCCAGCTAAAGGGACCTACCCTAAGTTATTCCACTTCACATGAAGCACCAATATCCAAGGAGGGCCCAGCAACTGAACCAAACAAACAACTTCTGACCAGACATCTCCATTGGAAATTAGATGAACATAATGGAAATGACACAGTGATATGATAGCAATCTCACCATATTACCAATGTAACTATAATGATTTGAGGTACATCTAAATTCAATGTAACAGAATAACATATAAAATATAGTAAAAGAATCTAGATAAAATCTCCATGATTATACACAGCCAATCAAAATCAAATGACAGTACAACATTAACATGAAATGTGTGCAAGTATAAAACAAAATTGAAAACTATACCAAAAAATGTCCAACTTTTTTACAATAAACAGGAAAACACGGAATTAATTCACCCAGAAGTGTATACCCCTTTACAAGCACTTTTTTTTTTACAAAATGTATTGATTCTATAGTACAACACATGATAGCTACGCATTGGAAAACGTACAAGGTCTGGATATCCTAAGTCTACACAATTTATCATCACACAAAAGCTCTCAAAATCTGCTTCAGTCCTGGTTCTTTATCTAAACCTATGGCACCACTACAGGCATTGGCTTTAAGCCCAATATACATATGAGTCTCCAACCATTTGTAAAACAGCTCTTGGTATATTAGGTGAGTAAATAATGCTACTTCTATTATATTTGTCAGATAGTGGGTAAATGAAGAATTTGGATAAAAAGATAGCGAGCTATGGGAAACTTACTAGATAAGACTTTTGAACATACCAACACAAGAATTGTTATCTTCAAATAAAGGCCTCCTCCTCCCCTTCAGCCTTTCCTCTCCATCTCCAAAATTGGTGTCTTTACCAATTCTTTGCGTTACTTATTATAAAAATCAGTAGACAGTAAAGTTCCCATAGCCTAAGACCTCATCATCCAGGAAACCAGTCAGTCCAGAATTCTTAAAAAAATAGTTTCAAATCCCTGCCTATGAGATATCACATACTACTCTGGGACAAATAAGTAGAGACTGGTGGCAAATTTAATCAAAAAACAAGTCCCTATAGAGTCACTGGCTTCAAAGACTAAAATAACATAATGAACACCATCATGTAAAATAAACTCATATGACTTCCTAACAAGCAAATGGTGCCATACCACGACACCTACATGGAATTTTGAAAAAAAAATATGTCTCTATTCACAATTCCTTCCTATGGGAAACTTACTAGATAAGACTTTTGAACATAACAACACAAGAATTGTTATCTTCAAATAAAGGCCTCCTCCTCCCCTTCAGCCTTTCCTCTCCATCTCCAAAATTGGTGTCTTTACCAATCTTATGTGTCACTTATTGTAAATAGCAGCAAATACTAAAGTTCCTATAGCCTAGGACCTCATAATGCGGAAATCCAGTCAGTACAGAATTCTTAAAAAAATAGTTTCAAACCCCTGGCTATCAGATATGACATACTACTCTGGTACACAGAAGTAGAGACTGGTGACAAATTTACCAAAACCAAGTCCCTGTGGAGTCACTGGTTTCAAAGACTAAAAAAACACAGTGAACACCATCACTAAAATCAAATCAGATGACTTCCTAACCAGCAAATGGCGCCATACTATGACACCTACACAGAATTTTGAAAAAAGCAGACCTCTTTATTCCCAATTCCTTTCAAGATTATTATTCTGTGGTATTTCTCCAAAACAAACATGATACCATCTCAGACCACACAATTTTACCTTGAGAGAGAGGAGCAATAACATAAGCATTACATCTCTCTTTATTGCCCTGACCAAATCCAGCTACAGGGACCTACCTTAAGTTATTCCACTTCACATGAAGCACCAATATCCAAGGAGGGCCCAGCAACTGAACCAAACAAACCACTTCTGACCAGACATCTCCATTGGAAATTAGATGAACATAATGGAAATGACACAGTGATATGATAGCAATCTCACCATATTACCAATTTAACTATAATGATTTGAGGTACATCTAACTTCAATGTAACAGAATAACATATAAAATATAGTAAAAGAATCTAGATAAAATATCCATGATTATACACAGCCAATCAAAATCAAATGAGAGTACAACATTAACATGAAATGTGTGCAAGTATAAAACAAAATTGAAAACTATACCAACAAATCCCAACTTTTTTACAGTAAACAGGAAAACATTAATTAACCCAGAAGTGTATACCCCTTTACAAGCACTTTTTTTTACAAAATGTATTGATTCTATAGTACAACACATGATAGCTACGCATTGGAAAACGCACAAGAACTGGATATCCTAAGTCTACACAATTTATCATCACACAAAAGCTCTCAAAATCTGCTTCAGTACTGGTTCTTTATCTAAACCTATGGCACCACTACAGGCATTGGCTTTAAGCCCAATATACATATGAGTCTCCAACCATTTGTAAAACAGCTCTTGGAATATTAGGTGAGTAAATAATGCTACTTCTATTATATTTGTCAGATAGTGGGTACAGGAAGAATTTGGAAAAAAAGATAGCGAGCTATGGGAAACTTACTAGATAAGACTTTTGAACATAACAACACAAGAATTGTTATCTTCAAATAAAGGCCTCCTCCTCCCCTTCAGCCTTTCCTCTCAATCTCCAAAATTGGTGTCTTTACCAATTCTTTGCGTTACTTATTATAAAAATCAGCAGACAGAAAAGTTCCCATAGCCTAAGACCTCATCATCCAGGAAACCAGTCAGTCCAGAATTCTTAAAAAAATAGTTTCAAATCCCTGCCTATGAGATATCACATACTACTCTGGGAAAAATAAGTAGAGACTGGTGGCAAATTTAATCAAAAAACAAGTCCCTATGGAGTCACTGGCTTCAAAGACTAAAATAACATAATGAACACCATCATGTGAAATAAACTCATATGACTTCCTAACAAGCAAATGGTGCCATACCACGACACCTACATGGAATTTTGAAAAAAAAATATGTCTCTATTCCCAATACCTTCCTATGGGAAACTTACTAGATAAGACTTTTGAACATAACAACACAAGAATTGTTATCTTCAAATAAAGGCCTCCTCCTCCCCTTCAGCCTTGCCTCTCCATCTCCAAAATTGGTGTCTTTACCAATCTTGTGTGTCACTTATTGTAAATAGCAGCAAATACTAAAGTTCCTATAGCCTAGGACCTCATAATCCGGAAATCCAGTCAGTACAGAATTCTTAAAAAAATAGTTTCAAACCCCTGGCTATCAGATATCACACACTACTCTGGTACACAGAAGTAGAGACTGGTGACAAATTTACCAAAACCAAGTCCCTGTGGAGTCACTGGTTTCAAAGACTAAAAAAACACAGTGAACACCATCACTAAAATCAAATCAGATGACTTCCTAACCAGCAAATGGCGCCATACTATGACACCTACACAGAATTTTGAAAAAAGCAGACCTCTTTATTCCCAATACCTTTCAAGGTTATTGGTCTGTGGTATTTCTCCAAAACAAACATGATACCATCTCAGACCACACAATTTTACCTTGAGAGAGAGGAGCAATAACATAAGCATTACATCTCTCTGTATTGCCCTGACCAAATCCAGCTAAAGGGACCTACCCTAAGTTATTCCACTTCACATGAAGCACCAATATCCAAGGAGGGCCCAGCAACTGAACCAAACAAACAACTTCTGACCAGACATCTCCATTGGAAATTAGATGAACATAATGGAAATGACACAGTGATATGATAGCAATCTCACCATATTACCAATGTAACTATAATGATTTGAGGTACATCTAAATTCAATGTAACAGAATAACATATAAAATATAGTAAAAGAATCTAGATAAAATCTCCATGATTATACACAGCCAATCAAAATCAAATGACAGTACAACATTAACATGAAATGTGTGCAAGTATAAAACAAAATTGAAAACTACACCAAAAAATTTCCAACTTTTTTACAATAAACAGGAAAACACGGAATTAATTCACCCAGAAGTGTATACCCCTTTACAAGCACTTTTTTTTTTACAAAATGTATTGATTCTATAGTACAACACATGATAGCTACGCATTGGAAAACGTACAAGGTCTGGATATCCTAAGTCTACACAATTTATCATCACACAAAAGCTCTCAAAATCTGCTTCAGTCCTGGTTCTTTATCTAAACCTATGGCACCACTACAGGCATTGGCTTTAAGCCCAATATACATATGAGTCTCCAACCATTTGTAAAACAGCTCTTGGTATATTAGGTGAGTAAATAATGCTACTTCTATTATATTTGTCAGATAGTGGGTAAATGAAGAATTTGGATAAAAAGATAGCGAGCTATGGGAAACTTACTAGATAAGACTTTTGAACATACCAACACAAGAATTGTTATCTTCAAATAAAGGCCTCCTCCTCCCCTTCAGCCTTTCCTCTCCATCTCCAAAATTGGTGTCTTTACCAATTCTTTGCGTTACTTATTATAAAAATCAGTAGACAGTAAAGTTCCCATAGCCTAAGACCTCATCATCCAGGAAACCAGTCAGTCCAGAATTCTTAAAAAAATAGTTTCAAATCCCTGCCTATGAGATATCACATACTACTCTGGGACAAATAAGTAGAGACTGGTGGCAAATTTAATCAAAAAACAAGTCCCTATAGAGTCACTGGCTTCAAAGACTAAAATAACATAATGAACACCATCATGTAAAATAAACTCATATGACTTCCTAACAAGCAAATGGTGCCATACCACGACACCTACATGGAATTTTGAAAAAAAAAATATGTCTCTATTCACAATTCCTTCCTATGGGAAACTTACTAGATAAGACTTTTGAACATAACAACACAAGAATTGTTATCTTCAAATAAAGGCCTCCTCCTCCCCTTCAGCCTTTCCTCTCCATCTCCAAAATTGGTGTCTTTACCAATCTTATGTGTCACTTATTGTAAATAGCAGCAAATACTAAAGTTCCTATAGCCTAGGACCTCATAATGCGGAAATCCAGTCAGTACAGAATTCTTAAAAAAATAGTTTCAAACCCCTGGCTATCAGATATGACATACTACTCTGGTACACAGAAGTAGAGACTGGTGACAAATTTACCAAAACCAAGTCCCTGTGGAGTCACTGGTTTCAAAGACTAAAAAAACACAGTGAACACCATCACTAAAATCAAATCAGATGACTTCCTAACCAGCAAATGGCGCCATACTATGACACCTACACAGAATTTTGAAAAAAGCAGACCTCTTTATTCCCAATTCCTTTCAAGGTTATTATTCTGTGGTATTTCTCCAAAACAAACATGATACCATCTCAGACCACACAATTTTACCTTGAGAGAGAGGAGCAATAACATAAGCATTATATCTCTCTTTATTGCCCTGACCAAATCCAGCTAAAGGGACCTACCCTAAGTTATTCCACTTCACATGAAGCACCAATATCCAAGGAGGGCCCAGCAACTGAACCAAACAAACCACTTCTGACCAGACATCTCCATTGGAAATTAGATGAACATAATGGAAATGACACAGTGATATGATAGCAATCTCACCATATTACCAATTTAACTATAATGATTTGAGGTACATCTAACTTCAATGTAACAGAATAACATATAAAATATAGTAAAAGAATCTAGATAAAATCTCCATGATTATACACAGCCAATCAAAATCAAATGAGAGTACAACATTAACATGAAATGTGTGCAAATATAAAACAAAATTGAAAACTATACCAAAAAATCACAACTTTTTTACAATAAACAGGAAAACACAGAATTAATTCACCCAGAAGTGTATACCCCTTTACAAGCACTTTTTTTTACAAAATGTATTGATTCTATAGTACAACACATGATAGCTACGCATTGGAAAACGCACAAGAACTGGATATCCTAAGTCTACACAATTTATCATCACACAAAAGCTCTCAAAATCTGCTTCAGTACTGGTTCTTTATCTAAACCTATGGCACCACTACAGGCATTGGCTTTAAGCCCAATATACATACGAGTCTCCAACCATTTGTAAAACAGCTCTTGGAATATTAGGTGAGTAAATAATGCTACTTCTATTATATTTGTCAGATAGTGGGTACAGGAAGAATTTGGAAAAAAAGATAGCGAGCTATGGGAAACTTACTAGATAAGACTTTTGAACATAACAACACAAGAATTGTTATCTTCAAATAAAGGTCTCCTCCTCCCCTTCAGCCTTTCCTCTCCATCTCCAAAATTGGTGTCTTTACCAATTCTTTGCGTTACTTATTATAAAAATCAGCAGACAGTAAAGTTCCCATAGCCTAAGACCTCATCATCCAGGAAACCAGTCAGTCCAGAATTCTTAAAAAAATAGTTTCAAATCCCTGCCTATGAGATATCACATACTACTCTGGGAAAAATAAGTAGAGACTGGTGGCAAATTTAATCAAAAAACAAGTCCCTATGGAGTCACTGGTGTGAAGGATGGAGTGGACAGAAGTTAATGTTTATAATAATTTTCTTTCTTTAATAAAATATAGACTATAGAGTTGTGTACATAATTGTGATGAAGCAATAGTAGGATTAGATAAGTATACGTGGCAAGATGGCCCCTGAACAGGGACTACGCACTAATACAATAACAAGTCACTTCCTGGTATGAACGAACTATGAACTATGAAGACATATCTAAAGGACCAGATAAGGGTGAACCTATCCAAGGATGACACAAGTAACAAGAGACTTACAGTGATACGTGCTTTTATAAAAGTGTGATAACATGTACCCACCCCCAGGAGAAAGGAGATATAGAACAAATGTGTCTAATAAAGCAGTGACGCCTCTCCTGATGCTGAGTGAGGAGCTTTGTACCAGACTTTGTGTGGTGTGATTCCTTTCGTACGAACTCAGCGTATTATCCCTGCCGGTTGAGACTGATTAGTACCCGAACATTTTGGCGCTCAGCGTGGGGCCACACTCGAGGGATAAGCCGTGTCCGTGATCGACGACCCCCAGACGCCTCAACATCGAATCGCCAGCCACGCTCCCAGGAAGTCTGATCAGCTTCAAATAAAACACGGTAAGGTTAAGTTCATTTTTATGAATATTGGCTCTTATCCGTGTGGGAGAGTGAGCAGGTGATAAGATACCGAGGTATTTGGAGTCGATCCCGGCCACACTCTCAGCGACAGAGAGTTAACCCGCTGTGTGGCTCCAAGAATCATAGTATAGATAGTCGCGTCTCGCCGGCATAGGTGATAAGTATAAGTGTAATAATTTAATTAGTCGCAGGGTATAGTTTGATACCATTAAGACGACAGAGACAATTAGTCGCAGGGTATAGTTTGATACCATTAAGACGACAGGTGTAAGTGTAATAATTTAATTGGTCGCAGGGTATAGTTTGATACCATTAAGACGACAGGTGTAAGTGTAATAATTTAATTGGTCGCAGGGTATAGTTTGATACCATTAAGACGACAGGTGTTAAGTGTAATAATTTAATTAGTCGCAGGGTATAGTTTGATACCATTAAGACGACAGAGACAGACAGTCAGTTATAATTGTGTTTTGTGTTCAGAAACATCGAGAATAAGGTTTCATTCTCAGGACGGTGTTAAATATAGAACAGTATGTTTAATGTGTTTAAAAAAAAAAAAAAAGAGACAGGCAAAGGAATGTGGTTCATTAACCGCAAAAGAGATAGTAGAAAAAAGAGAAGGCAAGAAGAATGTAGAAAATAGTAAGAAAGTTATGCACATATGTGGCATATTTATAGATGGAAGAATGGGCTGCAGCTCTTAGGGAAAACAAGGGAAGATTAAGTGACGAAGGAAAGTTAGATGAAGCATTAGCTTGGCAAAGAACAGCCATAGCCATAACTAAAGACAAGTTTACTGAGCAAGAAATACGAGACAGAAAGGGTAAAATCATCAAATATGTGTATTACAAAGAACGTGTCCAGCCACCGCCCTATAATGGCGACGGTGGAATTCTAACTTCGTGGGAGTGTCCCAGTTGTGGTCAACAGAACCCGCCCCAAGTTGAATATTGTGTATCATGTCACTTTCCACGCCCCGATCCTCCCATATATGCCACGCCTTCGGCACCACTCCCCGCCCCAGGAGGCCATCTTGGTACACCTAAACCTGTTGTTCCGTTATATCCGGTACTCACACAAGAAGGTGGATTTTATAAGCCCCCTCCGGAGGATGTGGCCACGCCCGGCCCAACCAAATCAGTATGAAATAATCACCTTGTTAATTTTGTCATTTGTAGTGTTTTTTCTATTTACAGAAGTTCCAGTCTAGTTCACTGATGAAACAACACGTCATCATAATATAGAGATGGTGGCCGTCAGATTGTACTGTTAAACATTAACGTAGATAATTCCTGTACAATGGTGTGATAAATTATTGCAGATACGTATGTTGTTTTGCCGGCATTGAAAGTGTTAAGATTGTGAGAAGTTGTGAGAAATGAGTGTGTGACCTCCCTCCCTCCCTCCCCCCTAAAGTGTGCTGTGTTTGGGAGGAGGAGGAGGGGGGCTGACTGGGTGCAGTCTGCAGGGCTGATGAGACCAAGGGATTTCAATATGCACTGCTGAGATATATATATCAGTAATGTCTACAAACCTAAATACATTTCTTCTCTTTTGCGCAAGCGCTGTTGGTTATAAAAGTTACGATATTTATGTGTTATGATGTGATCAGATTTCATGTGTTTTGATGTTAATTCAGATGTATTAAACTACAGATACTGTGAGACACGGGGGTTTGAAAATGTATGTGCCCCCACCGTTCCCTATTTTTATATACTGTTTATTGGTTTGCAGTAATTAATGTGATCAGAGATAATATTTTCTGTTTTATTGAATAACTAACTACAATTGTTTTATTTTTGATTTCACACATGAGTTATGTCATTGTAAAGATCAAATGTATTTTGTCAGGAAAAAGTCATTTTTGTTTCAGGCTGTTGTACATTACAGGGGGTTAAATTAGTGTTATGTTGAGATGTAGTTTTGAACTCTGCTACATCACTCTCGCAGAGTCCACAAAGGGGGGAAGGGTGAAGGAACTGATCAGGTACAATTTTGGTTTATGTGTAAGAGACCATCCCCCTCCAGCAAAGTTACACAGGAGGCGATGTGACATCACTCACACGAGTCTTTATGGATTTAGATGAGGGAGAAGGCAAAACAAAACTTGTCTGGACATTGTTAATTTGATGTAAAGTTTTTAGGAATGTTTTATTTTTATTAATCAAGTATTTGCAGAATTTGATAAAAGTGAGATTCTCAAAGTATTCTGGATTATCAGCTGAATGAGGAGGAGTTGTGTTTGGTAGCGGCTTGTGACACCAATCCATGGAGTACCTCTACGCAAGCATATACTTTGTACTGTACTGAACAAAATGGACATGCCACTGCAGTTCTCACACAAAGTCATGGACCACAGCAGCGCCCGGTAGCATATTATTCAGCTAGACTAGACCCTGTGGCCCGAGGTTCCCCATCATGTGTGAAAGCTATTATTGCTGTAAATTCAATGTTAAACAAGGCCTCAGATTTGGTCCTGACATTTCCAGTCCAAGTTTTTGCACCACATGATATTACTGTTATTTTTTACTCAAGTACAGCTAAAGCACTTGTCAACAGCAAGATATTTGAGATTAATTTGTGCACTTCTTTTTTCTGAGCAGGTTACTTTACACCGCTGTACTACATTGAACCCAGCTACCTTACTGCCTTTGGAGCAAGGGGGAGAAGACGTAGGTAAAGTATGGTCACAATTTTTGTCTGAAACTGATGAACATGATTGTATGGCCCTTATGGCCCAGGAAACAGTGGTGTTCGCACATGTAAAAGATACCCCACTCCAAAACCCAGACCTAAATACTCTTTGTGGATGGTTCAAGGTATTTTGTAGAAGGATCTTTTCTTACAGGATATGCAGTAACCACCGAAGATGTAGTCCTAGAAGCAGCCTCCTTACCAGCGTCCCGCTCAGCACAAGAAGCAGAGCTTAAGGCCCTGGCAGCAGCATGCCAACATGCAAAAGGAAAGACAGCAAATATATACACTGACTCTCGAAGTAGCTAAAAGCTCACACCAAGGTGAGTTCACCAGAGACAAAAGGAAATGCTTTGGCAGACCAAGCCGCAAAAGCAAGCATCACAGAAGCTACCCGTGTTAGCAGCCGTATGTCAGATAAAAGATTCAGAGGAAACAAGACCAGCTGTAAGCCCGGAACTACGGCAAAAACTTCAAGGACAAGCAACAAAAGAAGAAAAAGACAAGTGGACGGCCCAAGGAGCAACGCTATGAAAAGATGGCCTCTGGCAATGCCAGAATAAACTGTGCCTGCCTAAGACAATGTTCCCAATGATGGCCCAAATAACACATGGAGCGACTCACCAATCAAAAACGGCAATGATGGACTTGGTAAACAAGGTGTGGTATGCCCCAGGGTTTAGTGTGATGGCCAGCAGTTTTACACAAGGATGCATGATCTGTGCAACACATAATATTGGAAGAACTGTAAAAGTACCACAGAAGCACACACCCAGACCTATATATCCGTTCCAGAGACTGCAGATAGACTATATTCAATTACCAAAAGTCGGTACCTAGGAGTATGTGCTTGTTTGTATTGATCTCTTTTCAGGATGGCCAGAAGCTTTTCCAGTAACCAAAGCTACAGCCGTAGCCCCAGCAAAGAAACTGATCAACGAGGTGGTGTGCAGATATGGAGTTCCAGAGATGATCGAGAGCGACAGAGGAACTCATTTTACGGGTGAAATCATGAACCATGTGTTGTCAGCTCTAGGCATAAGTCAAGCCCTACATACACCATACCATCCACAAAGCAGTGGGAAGGTTGAGAGACTAAATGAGACTCTCAAATTGAAAATCCAAAAAGCAATGGTAGAAAACGGGAAACCATGGACCGAGTGTCTACCATTAGCCTTGTTCTCAGTAAGATACACGCCCACAAAAAGAACAGGTCTCAGCCCATATGAGATCTTATTTGGGTCGGCTCCCAGATTAGGATGTTATTTTCCACAGGTGCTCCAAATGCAGTATGGTAGACTAACAGATTATGTATCAACGCTTGACAAACAATTGACCAAGGTGCATGCACAAGTCTTTGCTTCCATTCCAGGTCCTGATTCAGTTGAAGGGACGTATAAGCTAGAACCAGGAGATTGGGTTATTGTCAAAAGACACGTGAGGAAGAGCCTTGAGCCACGGTTTGATGGTCCTTTTCAAGTTTTGCTCGTTTTCAAGCACCTCAGTGAAGCTCGAAGGAAAGGCAAGCTGGATTCACGCCAGTCATTGTAAAAAGGTTCTTCAGCCAGAAGAATGAAGATCTTTGCGGTTGTTGCGGCGGTTGTTGCGTGTGCTCTTATACAAAAAGGCAGAACCGCTACTCCTGTACACGTAATCAGTACAGAATCACTGGAACAGTTCAGGACAGGGTGGGCGAATGCCACAGTGATAGAAAGCAGGGTAACTACACCTGTAAGGCCAATGCCCCGTGTTATACTACAAATGTGACTACAACCGAAGGGACTTGGAAAAAAGGACCACATGGAGGGACTGTGTACCTTCACATAGACAAAACAGCCAACATTAGCATACAAGAAGAGACGCCGGGGCTGTTGCTTTGTTGTTATGAACCAGATTTACAGTATCTACAGAAATATACAACCAGTAAAAATAGAAACGAAATGATAAATAAGACTTATGAAAGATGCAACAAGGAGAGGCTCAACTCTACGATTGTAATAAAAGAAACTGATGGGATGATATTATGTATGAATAATAGCCAAATAAGAAATAGAAGATATTTTGTATTCTTGATAACAATTTTAAGAGATAGTTTTAAGCCACATATAACAGTACAAAGTCTGGAAAGAATCCCACACACTTGTAAGAGCGCTGTAACCCAACAGCAGAAAAAGAATGTACACTTCAATATTTCCTTCCCTGAATCCCCCAGCTGTCATAGACAAAAAAGAGAATGGTATGACCCGCTATTAGGAGGGGTAGGAACGGGATTAGGAGTATTGAATGGTATACAGTTAGAAACAGTTCGGCGGATCGAAGGGAACTGGAAGGGAGAATGCACCCTGGCGAAAGCGATCATGCCTTTTCATATACTCTCTGAGACCCAAGAGACCACCTCTCAAAATAGTCACATATTTACAAGGGAAAAAAGAGATCTGAAAGGAAGTTTTGACCCCCATGTGTATATAGATGCTATAGGAGTCCCAAGGGGGGTCCCAGATGAATTCAAGGCCCGGGATCAGGTAGCAGCTGGATTTGAATCATTAATCCCTATGATCACAGCTAACAAAAATGTAGATTGGATAAATTATATCTATTACAACCAGCAACGGTTTGTTAACTATACTAGGGACGCTTTACAAGGTCTAGCTGACCAGTTAGGACCCACATCTACTATGACTTTCCAGAACCGTATGGCCCTTGATATGATACTAGCAGAAAAAGGAGGCGTTTGTGCCATGATAGGTACTACCTGTTGTACTTTTATTCCAGATAACACAGGACCAAACGGCAAAGTAACCATGGCAATCAAACAGATTGTTTCTTTATCCGAGGAATTAAAACGAAATTCAGGTTTCACAGACCCATGGGATCAGTATTTCTCATGGTTAACCTGATGGCAGAAAATTCTGGCCCAAATTGGGATTGTAATCTTAATTTTTCTAGTACTTTTCGCAGTTATTGCTTGTTGTGTATTACCATGTATAAAGAAATTAATGACTAAAACTATAACTGAAGTAACTCCCACTTTTATGTTTTCTTCAGAAATTGAAGGACTTTTACCAACTCCATCCATGAAAACAACCACCCTTTATCGAGACTATTGTTCTGAAGATGAATAGATAGTGTAGGGTGTGCACCGACTCTTTAAGTCCAGCTACAAAGGGGGGTCTCCTAATAGGGGAGGCTCGTCTCAAACTGGTGAAAAAATCCTTTTACTCCCCTTTCCCAGAGCACGGACACACTTAGGTTAAGAAATGAAGAAAATAATGATAAAAGGGGGGACTGTGAAGGATGGAGTGGACAGAAGTTAATGTTTATAATAATTTTCTTTCTTTAATAAAATATAGACTACAGAGTTGTGTACATAATTGTGATGAAGCAATAGTAGGATTAGATAAGTATACGTGGCAAGATGGCCCCTGAACAGGGACTACGCACTAATACAATAACAAGTCACTTCCTGGTATGAACGAACTATGAACTATGAAGACATATCTAAAGGACCAGATAAGGGTGAACCTATCCAAGGATGACACAAGTAACAAGAGACTTACAGTGATACGTGCTTTTATAAAAGTGTGATAACATGTACCCACCCCCAGGAGAAAGGAGATATAGAACAAATGTGTCTAATAAAGCAGTGACGCCTCTCCTGATGCTGAGTGAGGAGCTTTGTACCAGACTTTGTGTGGTGTGATTCCTTTCGTACGAACTCAGCGTATTATCCCTGCCGGTTGAGACTGATTAGTACCCGAACACTGGCTTCAAAGACTAAAATAACATAATGAACACCATCATGTGAAATAAACTTATATAACTTCCTAACAAGCAAATGGTGCCATACCACGACACCTACATGGAATTTTGAAAAAAAAATATGTCTCTATTCCCAATACCTTCCTATGGGAAACTTACTAGATAAGACTTTTGAACATAACAACACAAGAATTGTTATCTTCAAATAAAGGCCTCCTCCTCCCCTTCAGCTTTGCCTCTCCATCTCCAAAATTGGTGTCTTTACCAATCTTATGTGTCACGCATTGTAAATAGCAGCAAATACTAAAGTTCCTATAGCCTAGGACCTCATAATCCGGAAATCCAGTCAGTACAGAATTCTTAAAAAAATTGTTTCAAACCCCTGGCTATCAGATATCACACACTACTCTGGTACACAGAAGTAGAGACTGGTGACAAATTTACCAAAACCAAGTCCCTGTGGAGTCACTGGTTTCAAAGACTAAAAAAACACAGTGAACACCATCACTAAAATCAAATCAGATGACTTCCTAACCAGCAAATGGCGCCATACTATGACACCTACACAGAATTTTGAAAAGAGCAGACCTCTTTATTCCCAATTCCTTTCAAGGTTATTGGTCTGTGGTATTTCTCCAAAACAAACATGATACCATCTCAGACCACACAATTTTACCTTGAGAGAGAGGAGCAATAACATAAGCATTACATCTCTCTTTATTGCCCTGACCAAATCCAGCTAAAGGGACCTACCCTAAGTTATTCCACTTCACATGAAGCACCAATATCCAAGGAGGGCCCAGCAACTGAACCAAACAAACCACTTCTGACCAGACATCTCCATTGGAAATTAGATGAACATAATGGAAATGACACAGTGATATGATAGCAATCTCACCATATTACCAATGTAACTAGAATGATTTGAGGTACATCTAACTTGAATGTAACAGAATAACATATAAAATATAGTAAAAGAATCTAGATAAAATCTCCATGATTATACACAGCCAATCAAAATCAAACGAGAGTACAACATTAACATGAAATGTGTGCAAGTATAAAACAAAATTGAAAACTATACCAAAAAATGTCCAACTTTTTTACAATAAACAGGAAAACACGGAATTAATTCACCCAGAAGTGTATACCCCTTTACAAGAACTTTTTTTTTTACAAAATGTATTGATTCTATAGTACAACACATGATAGCTACGCATTGGAAAACGTACAAGGTCTGGATATCCTAAGTCTACACAATTTATCATCACACAAAAGCTCTCAAAATCTGCTTCAGTCCTGGTTCTTTATCTAAACCTATGGCACCACTACAGGCATTGGCTTTAAGCCCAATATACATATGAGTCTCCAACCATTTGTAAAACAGCTCTTGGTATATTAGGTGAGTAAATAATGCTACTTCTATTATATTTGTCAGATAGTGGGTAAATGAAGAATTTGGATAAAAAGATAGCGCGCTATGGGAAACTTACTAGATAAGACTTTTGAACATAACAACACAAGAATTGTTATCTTCAAATAAAGGCCTCCTCCTCCCCTTCAGCCTTTCCTCTCCATCTCCAAAATTGGTGTCTTTACCAATTCTTTGCGTTACTTATTATAAAAATCAGTAGACAGTAAAGTTCCCATAGCCTAAGACCTCATCATCCAGGAAACCAGTCAGTCCAGAATTCTTAAAAAAATAGTTTCAAATCCCTGCCTATGAGATATCACATACTACTCTGGGAAAAATAAGTAGAGACTGGTGGCAAATTTAATAAAAAAACAAGTCCCTATGGAGTCACTGGCTTCAAAGACTAAAATAACATAATGAACACCATCATGTGAAATAAACTCATATGACTTCCTAACAAGCAAATGGTGCCATACCACGACACCTACATGGAATTTTGAAAAAAAAAATTTCTCTATTCCCAATACCTTCCTATGGGAAACTTACTAGATAAGACTTTTGAACATAACAACACAAGAATTGTTATCTTCAAATAAAGGCCTCCTCCTCCCCTTCAGCCTTGCCTCTACATCTCCAAAATTGGTGTCTTTACCAATCTTGTGTGTCACTTATTGTAAATAGCAGCAAATACTAAAGTTCCTATAGCCTATGACCTCATAATGCGGAAATCCAGTCAGTACAGAATTCTTAAAAAAATAGTTTCAAACCCCTGGCTATCAGATATGACATACTACTCTGGTACACAGAAGTAGAGACTGGTGACAAATTTACCAAAACCAAGTCCCTGTGGAGTCACTGGTTTCAAAGACTAAAAAAACACAGTGAACACCATCACTAAAATCAAATCAGATGACTTCCTAACCAGCAAATGGCGCCATACTATGACACCTACACAGAATTTTGAAAAAAGCAGACCTCTTTATTCCCAATTCCTTTCAAGGTTATTGGTCTGTGGTATTTCTCCAAAACAAACATGATACCATCTCAGACCACACAATTTTACCTTGAGAGAGAGGAGCAATAACATAAGCATTACATCTCTCTTTATTGCCCTGACCAAATCCAGCTAAAGGGACCTACCCTAAGTTATTCCACTTCACATGAAGCACCAATATCCAAGGAGGGCCCAGCAACTGAACCAAACAAACCACTTCTGACCAGACATCTCCATTGGAAATTAGATGAACATAATGGAAATGACACAGTGATATGATAGCAATCTCACCATATTACCAATGTAACTATAATGATTTGAGGTACATCTAACTTCAATGTAACAGAATAACATATAAAATATAGTAAAATAATCTAGATAAAATCTCCATGATTATACACAGCCAATCAAAATCAAATGAGAGTACAACATTAACATGAAATGTGTGCAAGTATAAAACAAAATTGAAAACTATACCAAAAAATTTCCAACTTTTTTACAATAAACAGGAAAACACAGAATTAATTCACCCAGAAGTGTATACCACTTTACAAGCACTTTTTTTTTTACAAAATGTATTGATTCTATAGTACAACACATGATAGCTACGCATTGGAAAACATACAAGGTCTGGATATCCTAAGTCTACACAATTTATCATCACATAAAAGCTCTCTAAATCTGCTTCAGTCCTGGTTCTTTATCTAAACATATGGCACCACTACAGGCATTGGCTTTAAGCCCAATATACATATGAGTCTCCAACCATTTGTAAAACAGCTCTTGGTATATTAGGTGAGTAAATAATGCTACTTCTATTATATTTGTCAGATAGTGGGTAAATGAAGAATTTGGATAAAAAGATAGCGAGCTATGGGAAACTTACTAGATAAGACTTTTGAACATACCAACACAAGAATTGTTATCTTCAAATAAAGGCCTCCTCCTCCCCTTCAGCCTTTCCTCTCCATCTCCAAAATTGGTGTCTTTACCAATTCTTTGCGTTACTTATTATAAAAATCAGCAGACAGTAAAGTTCCCATAGCCTAAGACCTCATCATCCAGGAAACCAGTCAGTCCAGAATTCTTAAAAAAATAGTTTCAAATCCCTGCCTATGAGATATCACATACTACTCTGGGACAAATAAGTAGAGACTGGTGGCAAATTTAATCAAAAAACAAGTCCCTATGTAGTCACTGGCTTCAAAGACTAAAATAACATAATGAACACCATCATGTAAAATAAACTCATATGACTTCCTAACAAGCAAATGGTGCCATACCACGACACCTATATGGAATTTTGAAAAAAAAATATGTCTCTATTGCCAATTCCTTCCTATGGGAAACTTACTAGATAAGACTTTTGAACATAACAACACAAGAATTGTTATCTTCAAATAAAGGCCTCCTCCTCCCCTTCAGCCTTTCCTCTCCAGCTCCAAAATTGGTGTCTTTACCAATCTTATGTGTCACTTATTGTAAATAGCAGCAAATACTAAAGTTCCTATAGCCTAGGACCTCATAATGCGGAAATCCAGTCAGTACAGAATTCTTAAAAAAATTGTTTCAAACCCCTGGCTATCAGATATGACATACTACTCTGGTACACAGAAGTAGAGACTGGTGACAAATTTACCAAAACCAAGTCCCTGTGGAGTCACTGGTTTCAAAGACTAAAAAAACACAGTGAACACCATCACTAAAATCAAATCAGATGACTTCCTAACCAGCAAATGGCGCCATACTATGACACCTACACAGAATTTTGAAAAAAGCAGACCTCTTTATTCCCAATTCCTTTCAAGGTTATTGGTCTGTGGTATTTCTCCAAAACAAACATGATACCATCTCAGACCACACAATTTTACCTTGAGAGAGAGGAGCAATAACATAAGCATTACATCTCTCTTTATTGCCCTGACCAAATCCAGCTAAAGGGACCTACCCTAAGTTATTCCACTTCACATGAAGCACCAATATCCAAGGAGGGCCCAGCAACTGAACCAAACAAACCACTTCTGACCAGACATCTCCATTGGAAATTAGATGAACATAATGGAAATGACACAGTGATATGATAGCAATCTCACCATATTACCAATGTAACTATAATGATTTGAGGTACATCTAACTTCAATGTAACAGAATAACATATAAAATATAGTAAAAGAATCTAGATAAAATCTCCATGATTATACACAGCCAATCAAAATCAAATGAGAGTACAACATTAACATGAAATGTGTGCAAGTATAAAACAAAATTGAAAACTATACCAAAAAATTTCCAACTTTTTTACAATAAACAGGAAAACACAGAATTAATTCACCCAGAAGTGTATACCACTTTACAAGCACTTTTTTTTACAAAATGTATTGATTCTATAGTACAACACATGATAGCTACGCATTGGAAAACGCACAAGAACTGGATATCCTAAGTCTACACAATTTATCATCACACAAAAGCTCTCAAAATCTGCTTCAGTACTGGTTCTTTATCTAAACCTATGGCACCACTACAGGCATTGGCTTTTAGCCCAATACACATATGAGTCTCCAACCATTTGTAAAACAGCTCTTGGAATATTAGGTGAGTAAATAATGCTACTTCTATTATATTTGTCAGATAGTGGGTACAGGAAGAATTTGGAAAAAAAGATAGCGAGCTATGGGAAACTTACTAGATAAGACTTTTGAACATAACAACACAAGAATTGTTATCTTCAAATAAAGGCCTCCTCCTCCCCTTCAGCCTTTCCTCTCCATCTCCAAAATTGGTGTCTTTACCAATTCTTTGCGTTACTTATTATAAAAATCAGCAGACAGTAAAGTTCCCATAGCCTAAGACCTCATCATCCAGGAAACCAGTCAGTCCAGAATTCTTAAAAAAATAGTTTCAAATCCCTGCCTATGAGATATCACATACTACTCTGGGACAAATAAGTAGAGACTGGTGGCAAATTTAATCAAAAAACAAGTCCCTATGGAGTCACTGGCTTCAAAGACTAAAATAACATAATGAACACCATCATGTGAAATAAACTCATATGACTTCCTAACAAGCAAATGGTGCCATACCACGACACCTACATGGAATTTTGAAAAAAAAATATGTCTCTATTCCCAATACCTTCCTATGGGAAACTTACTAGATAAGACTTTTGAACATAACAACACAAGAATTGTTATCTTCAAATAAAGGCCTCCTCCTCCCCTTCAGCCTTGCCTCTCCATCTCCAAAATTGGTGTCTTTACCAATCTTGTGTGTCACTTATTGTAAATAGCAGCAAATACTAAAGTTCCTATAGCCTAGGACCTCATAATCCGGAAATCCAGTCAGTACAGAATTCTTAAAAAAATAGTTTCAAACCCCTGGCTATCAGATATCACACACTACTCTGGTACACAGAAGTAGAGACTGGTGACAAATTTACCAAAACCAAGTCCCTGTGGAGTCACTGGTTTCAAAGACTAAAAAAACACAGTGAACACCATCACTAAAATCAAATCAGATGACTTCCTAACCAGCAAATGGCGCCATACTATGACACCTACACAGAATTTTGAAAAAAGCAGACCTCTTTATTCCCAATACCTTTCAAGGTTATTGGTCTGTGGTATTTCTCCAAAACAAACATGATACCATCTCAGACCACACAATTTTACCTTGAGAGAGAGGAGCAATAACATAAGCATTACATCTCTCTGTATTGCCCTGACCAAATCCAGCTAAAGGGACCTACCCTAAGTTATTCCACTTCACATGAAGCACCAATATCCAAGGAGGGCCCAGCAACTGAACCAAACAAACCACTTCTGACCAGACATCTCCATTGGAAATTAGATGAACATAATGGAAATGACACAGTGATATGATAGCAATCTCACCATATTACCAATTTAACTATAATGATTTGAGGTACATCTAACTTCAATGTAACAGAATAACATATAAAATATAGTAAAAGAATCTAGATAAAATCTCCATGATTATACACAGCCAATCAAAATCAAATGAGAGTACAACATTAACATGAAATGTGTGCAAATATAAAACAAAATTGAAAACTATACCAAAAAATCACAACTTTTTTACAATAAACAGGAAAACACAGAATTAATTCACCCAGAAGTGTATACCCCTTTACAAGCACTTTTTTTTACAAAATGTATTGATTCTATAGTACAACACATGATAGCTACGCATTGGAAAACGCACAAGAACTGGATATCCTAAGTCTACACAATTTATCATCACACAAAAGCTCTCAAAATCTGCTTCAGTACTGGTTCTTTATCTAAACCTATGGCACCACTACAGGCATTGGCTTTAAGCCCAATATACATATGAGTCTCCAACCATTTGTAAAACAGCTCTTGGAATATTAGGTGAGTAAATAATGCTACTTCTATTATATTTGTCAGATAGTGGGTACAGGAAGAATTTGGAAAAAAAGATAGCGAGCTATGGGAAACTTACTAGATAAGACTTTTGAACATAACAACACAAGAATTGTTATCTTCAAATAAAGGCCTTCTCCTCCCCTTCAGCCTTTCCTCTCCATCTCCAAAATTGGTGTCTTTACCAATTCTTTGCGTTACTTATTATAAAAATCAGCAGACAGTAAAGTTCCCATAGCCTAAGACCTCATCATCCAGGAAACCAGTCAGTCCAGAATTCTTAAAAAAATAGTTTCAAATCCCTGCCTATGAGATATCACATACTACTCTGGGAAAAATAAGTAGAGACTGGTGGCAAATTTAATCAAAAAACAAGTCCCTATGGAGTCACTGGCTTCAAAGACTAAAATAACATAATGAACACCATCATGTGAAATAAACTCATATGACTTCCTAACAAGCAAATGGTGCCATACCACGACACCTACATGGAATTTTGAAAAAAAAATATGTCTCTATTCCCAATACCTTCCTATGGGAAACTTACTAGATAAGACTTTTGAACATAACAACACAAGAATTGTTATCTTCAAATAAAGGCCTCCTCCTCCCCTTCAGCCTTGCCTCTCCATCTCCAAAATTGGTGTCTTTACCAATCTTGTGTGTCACTTATTGTAAATAGCAGCAAATACTAAAGTTCCTATAGCCTAGGACCTCATAATCCGGAAATCCAGTCAGTACAGAATTCTTAAAAAAATTGTTTCAAACCCATGGCTATCAGATATCACACACTACTCTGGTACACAGAAGTAGAGACTGGTGACAAATTTACCAAAACCAAGTCCCTGTGGAGTCACTGGTTTCAAAGACTAAAAAAACACAGTGAACACAATCACTAAAATCAAATCAGATGACTTCCTAACCAGCAAATGGCGCCATACTATGACACCTACACAGAATTTTGAAAAAAGCAGACCTCTTTATTCCCAATACCTTTCAAGGTTATTGGTCTGTGGTATTTCTCCAAAACAAACATGATACCATCTCAGACCACACAATTTTACCTTGAGAGAGAGGAGCAATAACATAAGCATTACATCTCTCTTTATTGCCCTGACCAAATCCAGCTAAAGGGACCTACCCTAAGTTATTCCACTTCACATGAAGCACCAATATCCAAGGAGGGCCCAGCAACTGAACCAAACAAACAACTTCTGACCAGACATCTCCATTGGAAATTAGATGAACATAATGGAAATGACACAGTGATATGATAGCAATCTCACCATATTACCAATGTAACTATAATGATTTGAGGTACATCTAAATTCAATGTAACAGAATAACATATAAAATATAGTAAAAGAATCTAGATAAAATCTCCATGATTATACACAGCCAATCAAAATCAAATGACAGTACAACATTAACATGAAATGTGTGCAAGTATAAAACAAAATTGAAAACTATACCAAAAAATTTCCAACTTTTTTACAATAAACAGGAAAACACGGAATTAATTCACCCAGAAGTGTATACCCCTTTACAAGCACTTTTTTTTTTACAAAATGTATTGATTCTATAGTACAACACATGATAGCTACGCATTGGAAAACGTACAAGGTCTGGATATCCTAAGTCTACACAATTTATCATCACACAAAAGCTCTCAAAATCTGCTTCAGTCCTGGTTCTTTATCTAAACCTATGGCACCACTACAGGCATTGGCTTTAAGCCCAATATACATATGAGTCTCCAACCATTTGTAAAACAGCTCTTGGAATATTAGGTGAGTAAATAATGGTACTTCTATTATATTTGTCAGATAGTGGGTACATGAAGAATTTGGAAAAAAAGATAGCGAGCTATGGGAAACTTACTAGATAAGACTTTTGAACATAACAACACAAGAATTGTTATGTTCAAATAAAGGCCTCCTCCTCCCCTTCAGCCTTGCCTCTCCATCTCCAAAATTGGTGTCTTTACCAATCTTATGTGTCACTTATTGTAATTAGCAGCAAATACTAAAGTTCCTATAGCCTAGGACCTCATAATCCGGAAATCCAGTCAGTACAGAATTCTTAAAAAAATAGTTTCAAACCCCTGGCTATCAGATATCACATACTACTCTGGTACACAGAAGTAGAGACTGGTGACAAATTTACCAAAACCAAGTCCCTGTGGAGTCACTGGTTTCAAAGACTAAAAAAACACAGTGAACACCATCAGTAAAATCAAATCAGATGACTTCCTAACCAGCAAATGGCGCCATACTATGACACCTATACAGAATTTTGAAAAAAGCAGACCTCTTTATTCCCAATACCTTTCAAGGTTATTGGTCTGTGGTATTTCTCCAAAACAAACATGATACCATCTCAGACCACACAATTTTACCTTGAGAGAGAGGAGCAATAACATAAGCATTACATCTCCTCTTTACTGCCCTGACCAAATCCAGCTAAAGGGACCTACCCTAAGTTATTCCACTTCACATGAAGCACCAATATACAAGGAGGGCCCAGCAACTGAACCAAACAAACCACTTCTGACCAGACATCTCCATTGGAAATTAGATGAACATAATGGAAATGACACAGTGATATGATAGCAATCTCACCATATTACCAATGTAACTATAATGATTTGAGGTACATCTAACTTCAATGTAACAGAATAACATATAAAATATAGTAAAATAATCTAGATAAAATCTCCATGATTATACACAGCCAATCAAAATCAAATGAGAGTACAACATTAACATGAAATGTGTGGATACTAAACCTCCAACTTGGTTACAATACACAGGGTACTACAAATGTGGGTCTCACCCGTGTAAAGTTTGCACCTTCAGCAAAAATACCAAAACTTTTTCAAATTGTGATAATACAACTAGTTTTCCTATTAAAACCCACATCAATTGTAATAGTGACCATGTTGTCTACATAGTGGAATGTTCACACTGCAACCTAAAATATGTGGGTTGTACCACAAGGAGACTAAAGGTGAGGATACTAGAACATCTTAGCTATATCAGGAATCCGGCCATAGTCAATATTTCCAACGCAAGTAGGCATTTTATTTCCTGTCATGATCGAAACATCAATTATTTTCGGATATATGCTATAGAAAAAATGATTAAAACTCATAGAGGAGGCGATCTTAAACACAGGTTACAAACTCGGGAGGCATTTTGGATTTATCATTTAAATACTAGATTTCCATATGGTCTTAACCTCCGTAAAGAATTGATGTTCCATTATTGATATTTTCACATTATTTAGCTTCTTATGATTATGATCTGTACATTACTGCTGCTGCATTTATGTGCATTTCTTTAAATCATTATCTTATTCCATATTCTATTAATATTAGCAAACAAAGTCCAATTATGAGATTATACTCATTTATTTATGTGAATTTTGTAATTTCCATCTTTTTGATATCTTCGTGTCTGTGTTTATCCATTTCATCACAATTTTACAATTGTGGTTAATATCTTGGTCTCAAGATATTCCGTTTTTATGTCTTACATTTTATCTTTATAAATATCTCCCTTATGGATTTTGTTTCTATTAATATGTCATTCATTCAATTTATATGTATTTCTATATATTTTGGCCGATGTGAGTTACAATATTATTTATGTCATTAGTAACTGTGGTAATATATACCATTACAAACAATATATTTAAATCCTTATGTAAATGTATAAATTTGTTATCAGTTATGGCTCTCATTTGCCGACTTTACTGTTCCGGTCAGTAAATTATATGTTTATATATTCCTTTTTTTCTTATTATGTTATGTATTATTTTCTTCACTGTGCATATTTATTGGTTTATGTTATGTACATTGTATATAAATTTTTCTATTCCTCTGTTCTGATATATATAACTTCGACTTATGACGCTCTGCAAGTGCTAAATATATGGACATTCCAGCTATACATTCATTTTTTATTTTTTCTACCAACAGTATACAATTCACGTTTATATTCTATTTTAGTTTTCCTCCGTGTACATTAGCTATATTCAGGTTATATTTTATTCATACCTACTTATTGATCTAGTTTCCTGGATCCTAAATTACCATATTAGAGGGCGTTGTTACGTTCCAGGTACTTCCTTCCACCTTTCCAGGATATATTTACCTTGACGCCTTGCAGCAGCTCATTCGTCTGAGCCATGACTAAGAGCACAGTCAGTGCTTGAAACGCGTAGGCTTCTCTTCTTTTTTTGCCATTCCACCACCTTGTTACCCTCCTGGTGTTTCCGTTACTTTGTGTCATTGTCCGTGGATTATTTTCCAATAAAGTGGGAACCCAGTTTTCCCTTATCTACATTATACATCGCTGGATCCTTTCTCTTCGTTGCTATTGTTTCTTGCCGCGAGCCGTGGCGGCTGATCCGGGCGATATCTAACACAGGAGTGTGAAGCTGGTGAGCTGGAGGTTTCCTCCCTTTTCCTTTTTCCCTGCTATTACTATTGGCTTTAAGCCCAATATACATATGAGTCTCCAACCATTTGTAAAACAGCTCTTGGTATATTAGGTGAGTAAATAATGCTACTTCTATTATATTTGTCAGATAGTGGGTAAATGAAGAATTTGGATAAAAAGATAGCGAGCTATGGGAAACTTACTAGATAAGACTTTTGAACATACCAACACAAGAATTGTTATCTTCAAATAAAGGCCTCCTCCTCCCCTTCAGCCTTTCCTCTCCATCTCCAAAATTGGTGTCTTTACCAATTCTTTGCGTTACTTATTATAAAAATCAGTAGACAGTAAAGTTCCCATAGCCTAAGACCTCATCATCCAGGAAACCAGTCAGTCCAGAATTCTTAAAAAAATAGTTTCAAATCCCTGCCTATGAGATATCACATACTACTCTGGGACAAATAAGTAGAGACTGGTGGCAAATGTAATCAAAAAACAAGTCCCTATAGAGTCACTGGCTTCAAAGACTAAAATAACATAATGAACACCATCATGTAAAATAAACTCATATGACTTCCTAACAAGCAAATGGTGCCATACCACGACACCTACATGGAATTTTGAAAAAAAAATATGTCTCTATTCACAATTCCTTCCTATGGGAAACTTACTAGATAAGACTTTTGAACATAACAACACAAGAATTGTTATCTTCAAATAAAGGCCTCCTCCTCCCCTTCAGCCTTTCCTCTCCATCTCCAAAATTGGTGTCTTTACCAATCTTATGTGTCACTTATTGTAAATAGCAGCAAATACTAAAGTTCCTATAGCCTAGGACCTCATAATGCGGAAATCCAGTCAGTACAGAATTCTTAAAAAAATAGTTTCAAACCCCTGGCTATCAGCTATCACATACTACTCTGGTACACAGAAGTAGAGACTGGTGACAAATTTACCAAAACCAAGTCCCTGTGGAGTCACTGGTTTCAAAGACTAAAAAAACACAGTGAACACCATCACTAAAATCAAATCAGGTGACTTCCTAACCAGCAAATGGCGCCATACTATGACACCTACACAGAATTTTGAAAAAAGCAGACCTCTTTATTCCCAATACCTTTCAAGGTTATTGGTCTGTGGTATTTCTCCAAAACAAACATGATACCATCTCAGACCACACAATTTTACCTTGAGAGAGAGAGGAGCAATAACATAAGCATTACATCTCTCTTTATTGCCCTGACCAAATCCAGCTAAAGGGACCTACCCTAAGTTATTCCACTTCACATGAAGCACCAATATCCAAGGAGGGCCCAGCAACTGAACCAAACAAACCACTTCTGACCAGACATCTCCATTGGAAATTAGATGAACATAATGGAAATGACACAGTGATATGATAGCAATCTCACCATATTACCAATGTAACTATAATGATTTAAGGTACATCTAACTTCAATGTAACAGAATAACATATAAAATATAGTAAAAGAATCTAGATAAAATCTCCATGATTATACACAGCCAATCAAAATCAAATGAGAGTACAACATTAACATGAAATGTGTGCAAATATAAAACAAAATTGAAAACTATACCAAAAAATCACAACTTTTTTACAATAAACAGGAAAACACAGAATTAATTCACCCAGAAGTGTATACCCCTTTACAAGCACTTTTTTTACAAAATGTATTGATTCTATAGTACAACACATGATAGCTACGCATTGGAAAACGCACAAGAACTGGATATCCTAAGTCTACACAATTTATCATCACACAAAAGCTCTCAAAATCTGCTTCAGTACTGGTTCTTTATCTAAACCTATGGCACCACTACAGGCATTGGCTTTAAGCCCAATATACATATGAGTCTCCAACCATTTGTAAAACAGCTCTTGGAATATTAGGTGAGTAAATAATGCTACTTCTATTATATTTGTCAGATAGTGGGTACATGAAGAATTTGGAAAAAAAGATAGCGAGCTATGGGAAACTTACTAGATAAGACTTTTGAACATAACAACACAAGAATTGTTATCTTCAAATAAAGGCCTCCTCCTCCCCTTCAGCCTTTCCTCTCCATCTCCAAAATTGGTGTCTTTACCAATTCTTTGCGTTACTTATTATAAAAATCAGCAGACAGTAAAGTTCCCATAGCCTAAGACCTCATCATCCAAGAAACCAGTCAGTCCAGAATTCTTAAAAAAATAGTTTCAAATCCCTGCCTATGAGATATCACATACTACTCTGGGACAAATAAGTAGAGACTGGTGGCAAATTTAATCAAAAAACAAGTCCCTATGGAGTCACTGGCTTCAAAGACTAAAATAACATAATGAACACCATCATGTAAAATAAACTCATATGACTTTCTCACAAGCAAATGGTGCCATACCACGACACCTACATGGAATTTTGAAAATAAAAAAAAGTGTCTCTATTCCCAATACCTTCCTATGGGAAAATTACTAGATAAGACTTTTGAACATAACAACACAAGAATTGTTATATTAAAATAAAGGCCTCCTCCTCCCCTTCAGCCTTGCCTCTCCATCTCCAAAATTGGTGTCTTTACCAATCTTATGTGTCACTTATTGTAAATAGCAGCAAATACTAAAGTTCCTATAGCCTAGGACCTCATAATCCGGAAATCCAGTCAGTACAGAATTCTTAAAAAAATAGTTTCAAACCCCTGGCTATCAGATATTACATACTACTCTGGTACACAGAAGTAGAGACTGGTGACAAATTTACCAAAACCAAGTCCCTGTGGAGTCACTGGTTTCAAAGACTAAAAAAACACAGTGAACACAATCACTAAAATCAAATCAGATGACTTCCTAACCAGCAAATGGCGCCATACTATGACACCTACACAGAATTTTGAAAAAAGCAGACCTCTTTATTCCCAATACCTTTCAAGGTTATTGGTCTGTTGTATTTCTCCAAAATAAACATGATACCATCTCAGGCCACACAATTTTACCTTGAGAGAGAGGAGCAATAACATAAGCATTACATCTCTCTTTATTGCCCTGATCAAATCCAGCTACAGGGACCTACCCTAAGTTATTCCACTTCACATGAAGCACCAATATCCAAGGAGGGCCCAGCAACTGAACCAAACAAACCACTTCTGACCAGACATCTCCATTGGAAATTAGATGAACATAATGGAAATGACACAGTGATATGATAGCAATCTCACCATATTACCAATGTAACTATAATGATTTGAGGTACATCTAACTTCAATGTAACAGAATAACATATAAAATATAGTAAAAGAATCTAGATAAAATCTCCATGATTATACACAGTCAATCAAAATCAAATGAGAGTACAACATTAACATGAAATGTGTGCAAGTATAAAACAAAATTGAAAACGATACCAAAAAATGTCCAACTTTTTTACAATAAACAGGAAAACACAGAATTAATTCACCCAGAAGTGTATACCCCTTTACAAGCACTTTTTTTTTACAAAATGTATTGATTCTATAGTACAACACATGATAGCTATGCATTGGAAAACGTACAAGGTCTGGATATCCTAAGTCTACACAATTTATCATCACACAAAAGCTCTCAAAATCTGCTTCAGTCCTGGTTCTTTATCTAAACCTATGGCACCACTACAGGCATTGGCTTTAAGCCCAATATACATATGAGTCTCCAACCATTTGTAAAACAGCTCTTGGAATATTAGGTGAGTAAATAATGGTACTTCTATTATATTTGTCAGATAGTGGGTACATGAAGAATTTGGAAAAAAAGATAGCGAGCTATGGGAAACTTACTAGATAAGACTTTTGAACATAACAACACAAGAATTGTTATCTTCAAATAAAGGCCTCCTCCTCACCTTCAGCCTTTCCTCTCCATCTCCAAAATTGGTGTCTTTACCAATTCTTTGCGTTACTTATTATAAAAATTAGCAGACAGTAAAGTTCCCATAGCCTAAGACCTCATCATCCAGGAAACCAGTCAGTCCAGAATTCTTAAAAAAATAGTTTCAAATCCCTGCCTATGAGATATCACATACTACTCTGGGACAAATAAGTAGAGACTGGTGGCAAATTTAATAAAAAAACAAGTCCCTATGGAGTCACTGGCTTCAAAGACTAAAATAACATAATGAACACCATCATGTAAAATAAATTCATATGACTTCCTAACATGCAAATGGTGCCATACCATGACACCTACATGGAATTTTGAAAAAAAAAATATGTCTCCATTCCCAATACCTTCCTATGGAAAACTTACGAGATAAGACTTTTGAACATAACAACACAAGAATTGTTATGTTCAAATAAAGGCCTCCTCCTCCCCTTCAGCCTTGCCTCTCCATCTCCAAAATTGGTGTCTTTACCAATCTTATGTGTCACTTATTGTAAATAGCAGCAAATACTAAAGTTCCTATAGCCTAGGACCTCATAATCCGGAAATCCATTCAGTACAGAATTCTTAAAAAAATAGTTTCAAACCCCTGGCTATCAGATATCACATACTACTCTGGTACACAGAAGTAGAGACTGGTGACAAATTTACCAAAACCAAGTCCCTGTGGAGTCACTGGTTTCAAAGACTAAAAAAACACAGTGAACACCATCAGTAAAATCAAATCAGATGACTTCCTAACCAGCAAATCGCGCCATACTATGAGACCTACACAGAATTTTGAAAAAAGCAGACCTCTTTATTCCCAATACCTTTCAAGGTTATTGGTCTGTGGTATTTCTCCAAAACAAACCTGATACCATCTCAGACCACAAAATTTTACCTTGAGAGAGAGGAGCAATAACATAAGCATTACATCTCTCTTTATTGCCCTGTTCAAATCCAGCTAAAGGGACCTACCCTAAGTTATTCCACTTCACATGAAGCACCAATATCCAAGGAGGGCCCAGCAACTGAACCAAACAAACCACTTCTGACCAGACATCTCCATTGGAAATTAGATGAACATAATGGAAATGACACAGTGATATGATAGCAATCTCACCATATTACCAATGTAACTATAATGATTTGAGGTACATCTAACTTCAATGTAACAGAATAACATATAAAATATAGTAAAAGAATCTAGATAAAATCTCCATTATTATACACAGCCAATCAAAATCAAATGAGAGTACAACATTAACATGAAATGTGTGCAAGTATAAAACAAAATGTAAAACTATACCAAAAAAATCCGAACTTTTTTACAATAAACAGGAAAACACTGAATTAATTCTCCCAGAAGTGTATACCCCTTTACAAGCACTTTTTTTTTTACAAAATGTATTGATTCTATAGTACAACACATGATAGCTACGCATTGGAAAACGTACAAGGTCTGGATATCCTAAGTCTACACAATTTATCATCACACAAAAGCTCTCAAAATCTGCTTCAGTCCTGGTTCTTTATCTAAACCTATGGCACCACTACAGGCATTGGCTTTAAGCCCAATATACATATGAGTCTCCAACCATTTGTAAAACAGCTCTTGGAATATTAGGTGAGTAAATAATGCTACTTCTATTATATTTGTCAGATAGTGGGTACATGAAGAATTTGGAAAAAAAGATAGCGAGCTATGGGAAACTTACTAGATAAGACTTTTGAACATAACAACACAAGAATTGTTATCTTCAAATAAAGGCCTCCTCCTCCCCTTCAGCCTTTCCTCTCCATCTCCAAAATTGGTGTCTTTACCAATTCTTTGTGTTACTTATTATAAAAATCAGCAGACAGTAAAGTTCCCATAGCCTAAGACCTCATCATCCAGGAAACCAGTCAGTCCAGAATTCTTAAAAAAATAGTTTCAAATCCCTGCCTATGAGATATCACATACTACTCTGGGACAAATAAGTAGAGACTGGTGGCAAATTTAATCAAAAAACAAGTCCCTATGGAGTCACTGGCTTCAAAGACTAAAATAACATAATGAACACAATCATGTAAAATAAACTTATATGACTTCCTAACAAGCAAATGGTGCCATACCACGACACCTACATGGAATTTTGAAAAAAAAAATATGTCTCTATTCCCAATACCTTCCTATGGGAAACTTACTAGATAAGACTTTTGAACATAACAACACAAGAATTGTTATCTTCAAATAAAGGCCTCCTCCTCCCCTTCAGCCTTTCCTCTCCATCTCCAAAATTGGTGTCTTTACCAATCTTATGTGTCACTTATTGTAATTAGCAGCAAATACTAAAGTTCCTATAGCCTAGGACCTCATAATGCGGAAATCCAGTCAGTACAGAATTCTTAAAAAAATAGTTTCAAACCCCTGGCTATCAGATATCACACACTACTCTGGTACACAGAAGTAGAGACTGGTGACAAATTTACCAAAACCAAGTCCCTGCGGAGTGACTGGTTTCAAAGACTAAAAAAACAGAGTGAACACCATCACTAAAATCAAATCAGGTGACTTCCTAACCAGCAAATGGCGCCATACTATGACACCTACACAGAATTTTGAAAAAAGCAGACCTCTTTATTCCCAATACCTTTCAAGGTTATTGGTCTGTGGTATTTCTCCAAAACAAACATGATACCATCTCAGACCACACATTTTTACCTTGAGAGAGAGAGGAGCAATAACATAAGCATTACATCTCTCTTTATTGCCCTGACCAAATCCAGCTAAAGGGACCTACCCTAAGTTATTCCACTTCACATGAAGCACCAATATCCAAGGAGGGCCCAGCAACTGAACCAAACAAACCACTTCTGACCAGACATCTCCATTGGAAATTAGATGAACATAATGGAAATGACACAGTGATATGATAGCAATCTCACCATATTACCAATGTAACTATAATGATTTGAGGTACATCTAACTTCAATGTAACAGAATAACATATAAAATATAGTAAAAGAATCTAGATAAAATCTCCATTATTATACACAGCCAATCAAAATCAAATGAGAGTACAACATTAACATGAAATGTGTGCAAGTATAAAACAAAATTGAAAACTATACCAAAAAATGTCCAACTTTTTTACAATAAACAGGAAAACACAGAATTAATTCACGCAGAAGTGTATACCCCTTTACAAGCACTTTTTTTTTACAAAATGTATTGATTCTATAGTACAACACATGATAGCTACGCATTGGAAAACGTACAAGGTCTGGATATCCTAAGTCTACACAATTTATCATCACACAAAAGCTCTCAAAATCTGCTTCAGTCCTGGTTCTTTATCTAAACCTATGGCACCACTACAGGCATTGGCTTTAAGCCCAATATACATATGAGTCTCCAACCATTTGTAAAACAGCTCTTGGAATATTAGGTGAGTAAATAATGCTACTTCTATTATATTTGTCAGATAGTGGGTACATGAAGAATTTGGAAAAAAAGATAGCGAGCTATGGGAAACTTACTAGATAAGACTTTTGAACATAACAACACAAGAATTGTTATCTTTAAATAAAGGCCTCCTCCTCCCCTTCAGCCTTTCCTCTCCATCTCCAAAATTGGTGTCTTTACCAATTCTTTGTGTTACTTATTATAAAAATCAGCAGACAGTAAAGTTCCCATAGCCTAAGACCTCATCATCCAGGAAACCAGTCAGTCCAGAATTCTTAAAAAAATAGTTTCAAATCCCTGCCTATGAGATATCACATACTACTCTGGGACAAATAAGTAGAGACTGGTGGCAAATTTAATCAAAAAACAAGTCCCTATGGAGTCACTGGCTTCAAAGACTAAAATAACATAATGAACACCATCATGTAAAATAAATTCATATGACTTCCTAACATGCAAATGGTGCCATACCATGACACCTACATGGAATTTTGAAAAAAAAAATATGTCTCCATTCCCAATACCTTCCTATGGAAAACTTACGAGATAAGACTTTTGAACATAACAACACAAGAATTGTTATGTTCAAATAAAGGCCTCCTCCTCCCCTTCAGCCTTGCCTCTCCATCTCCAAAATTGGTGTCTTTACCAATCTTATGTGTCACTTATTGTAAATAGCAGCAAATACTAAAGTTCCTATAGCCTAGGACCTCATAATCCGGAAATCCATTCAGTACAGAATTCTTAAAAAAATAGTTTCAAACCCCTGGCTATCAGATATCACATACTACTCTGGTACACAGAAGTAGAGACTGGTGACAAATTTACCAAAACCAAGTCCCTGTGGAGTCACTGGTTTCAAAGACTAAAAAAACACAGTGAACACCATCAGTAAAATCAAATCAGATGACTTCCTAACCAGCAAATCGCGCCATACTATGAGACCTACACAGAATTTTGAAAAAAGCAGACCTCTTTATTCCCAATACCTTTCAAGGTTATTGGTCTGTGGTATTTCTCCAAAACAAACCTGATACCATCTCAGACCACAAAATTTTACCTTGAGAGAGAGGAGCAATAACATAAGCATTACATCTCTCTTTATTGCCCTGTTCAAATCCAGCTAAAGGGACCTACCCTAAGTTATTCCACTTCACATGAAGCACCAATATCCAAGGAGGGCCCAGCAACTGAACCAAACAAACCACTTCTGACCAGACATCTCCATTGGAAATTAGATGAACATAATGGAAATGACACAGTGATATGATAGCAATCTCACCATATTACCAATGTAACTATAATGATTTGAGGTACATCTAACTTCAATGTAACAGAATAACATATAAAATATAGTAAAAGAATCTAGATAAAATCTCCATTATTATACACAGCCAATCAAAATCAAATGAGAGTACAACATTAACATGAAATGTGTGCAAGTATAAAACAAAATGTAAAACTATACCAAAAAAATCCGAACTTTTTTACAATAAACAGGAAAACACTGAATTAATTCTCCCAGAAGTGTATACCCCTTTACAAGCACTTTTTTTTTTACAAAATGTATTGATTCTATAGTACAACACATGATAGCTACGCATTGGAAAACGTACAAGGTCTGGATATCCTAAGTCTACACAATTTATCATCACACAAAAGCTCTCAAAATCTGCTTCAGTCCTGGTTCTTTATCTAAACCTATGGCACCACTACAGGCATTGGCTTTAAGCCCAATATACATATGAGTCTCCAACCATTTGTAAAACAGCTCTTGGAATATTAGGTGAGTAAATAATGCTACTTCTATTATATTTGTCAGATAGTGGGTACATGAAGAATTTGGAAAAAAAGATAGCGAGCTATGGGAAACTTACTAGATAAGACTTTTGAACATAACAACACAAGAATTGTTATCTTCAAATAAAGGCCTCCTCCTCCCCTTCAGCCTTTCCTCTCCATCTCCAAAATTGGTGTCTTTACCAATTCTTTGTGTTACTTATTATAAAAATCAGCAGACAGTAAAGTTCCCATAGCCTAAGACCTCATCATCCAGGAAACCAGTCAGTCCAGAATTCTTAAAAAAATAGTTTCAAATCCCTGCCTATGAGATATCACATACTACTCTGGGACAAATAAGTAGAGACTGGTGGCAAATTTAATCAAAAAACAAGTCCCTATGGAGTCACTGGCTTCAAAGACTAAAATAACATAATGAACACAATCATGTAAAATAAACTTATATGACTTCCTAACAAGCAAATGGTGCCATACCACGACACCTACATGGAATTTTGAAAAAAAAAATATGTCTCTATTCCCAATACCTTCCTATGGGAAACTTACTAGATAAGACTTTTGAACATAACAACACAAGAATTGTTATCTTCAAATAAAGGCCTCCTCC
Organism: Rhinoderma darwinii; assembly: GCF_050947455.1. Taxonomy (NCBI): domain Eukaryota; kingdom Metazoa; phylum Chordata; class Amphibia; order Anura; family Rhinodermatidae; genus Rhinoderma; species Rhinoderma darwinii. The sequence goes on along the minus strand of NW_027461733.1, from coordinate 219,918 downwards.
TCCCCTTCAGCCTTTCCTCTCCATCTCCAAAATTGGTGTCTTTACCAATCTTATGTGTCACTTATTGTAATTAGCAGCAAATACTAAAGTTCCTATAGCCTAGGACCTCATAATGCGGAAATCCAGTCAGTACAGAATTCTTAAAAAAATAGTTTCAAACCCCTGGCTATCAGATATCACACACTACTCTGGTACACAGAAGTAGAGACTGGTGACAAATTTACCAAAACCAAGTCCCTGCGGAGTGACTGGTTTCAAAGACTAAAAAAACAGAGTGAACACCATCACTAAAATCAAATCAGGTGACTTCCTAACCAGCAAATGGCGCCATACTATGACACCTACACAGAATTTTGAAAAAAGCAGACCTCTTTATTCCCAATACCTTTCAAGGTTATTGGTCTGTGGTATTTCTCCAAAACAAACATGATACCATCTCAGACCACACATTTTTACCTTGAGAGAGAGAGGAGCAATAACATAAGCATTACATCTCTCTTTATTGCCCTGACCAAATCCAGCTAAAGGGACCTACCCTAAGTTATTCCACTTCACATGAAGCACCAATATCCAAGGAGGGCCCAGCAACTGAACCAAACAAACCACTTCTGACCAGACATCTCCATTGGAAATTAGATGAACATAATGGAAATGACACAGTGATATGATAGCAATCTCACCATATTACCAATGTAACTATAATGATTTGAGGTACATCTAACTTCAATGTAACAGAATAACATATAAAATATAGTAAAAGAATCTAGATAAAATCTCCATTATTATACACAGCCAATCAAAATCAAATGAGAGTACAACATTAACATGAAATGTGTGCAAGTATAAAACAAAATTGAAAACTATACCAAAAAATGTCCAACTTTTTTACAATAAACAGGAAAACACAGAATTAATTCACGCAGAAGTGTATACCCCTTTACAAGCACTTTTTTTTTACAAAATGTATTGATTCTATAGTACAACACATGATAGCTACGCATTGGAAAACGTACAAGGTCTGGATATCCTAAGTCTACACAATTTATCATCACACAAAAGCTCTCAAAATCTGCTTCAGTCCTGGTTCTTTATCTAAACCTATGGCACCACTACAGGCATTGGCTTTAAGCCCAATATACATATGAGTCTCCAACCATTTGTAAAACAGCTCTTGGAATATTAGGTGAGTAAATAATGCTACTTCTATTATATTTGTCAGATAGTGGGTACATGAAGAATTTGGAAAAAAAGATAGCGAGCTATGGGAAACTTACTAGATAAGACTTTTGAACATAACAACACAAGAATTGTTATCTTTAAATAAAGGCCTCCTCCTCCCCTTCAGCCTTTCCTCTCCATCTCCAAAATTGGTGTCTTTACCAATTCTTTGTGTTACTTATTATAAAAATCAGCAGACAGTAAAGTTCCCATAGCCTAAGACCTCATCATCCAGGAAACCAGTCAGTCCAGAATTCTTAAAAAAATAGTTTCAAATCCCTGCCTATGAGATATCACATACTACTCTGGGACAAATAAGTAGAGACTGGTGGCAAATTTAATCAAAAAACAAGTCCCTATGGAGTCACTGGCTTCAAAGACTAAAATAACATAATGAACACAATCATGTAAAATAAACTTATATGACTTCCTAACAAGCAAATGGTGCCATACCACGACACCTACATGGAATTTTGAAAAAAAAAATATGTCTCTATTCCCAATTCCTTCCTATGGGAAACTTACTAGATAAGACTTTTGAACATAACAACACAAGAATTGTTATCTTCAAATAAAGGCCTCCTCCTCCCCTTCAGCCTTGCCTCTCCATCTCCAAAATTGGTGTCTTTACCAATCTTGTGTGTCACTTATTGTAAATAGCAGCAAATACTAAAGTTCCTATAGCCTAGGACCTCATAATCCGGAAATCCAGTCAGTACAGAATTCTTAAAAAAATAGTTTCAAACCCCTGGCTATCAGATATCACACACTACTCTGGTACACAGAAGTAGAGACTGGTGACAAATTTACCAAAACCAAGTCCCTGCGGAGTGACTGGTTTCAAAGACTAAAAAAACAGAGTGAACACCATCACTAAAATCAAATCAGGTGACTTCCTAACCAGCAAATGGCGCCATACTATGACACCTACACAGAATTTTGAAAAAAGCAGACCTCTTTATTCCCAATACCTTTCAAGGTTATTGGTCTGTGGTATTTCTCCAAAACAAACATGATACCATCTCAGACCACACATTTTTACCTTGAGAGAGAGAGGAGCAATAACATAAGCATTACATCTCTCTTTATTGCCCTGACCAAATCCAGCTAAAGGGACCTACCCTAAGTTATTCCACTTCACATGAAGCACCAATATCCAAGGAGGGCCCAGCAACTGAACCAAACAAACCACTTCTGACCAGACATCTCCATTGGAAATTAGATGAACATAATGGAAATGACACAGTGATATGATAGCAATCTCACCATATTACCAATGTAACTATAATGATTTGAGGTACATCTAACTTCAATGTAACAGAATAACATATAAAATATAGTAAAAGAATCTAGATAAAATCTCCATTATTATACACAGCCAATCAAAATCAAATGAGAGTACAACATTAACATGAAATGTGTGCAAGTATAAAACAAAATGTAAAACTATACCAAAAAAATCCGAACTTTTTTACAATAAACAGGAAAACACTGAATTAATTCACCCAGAAGTGTATACCCCTTTACAAGCACTTTTTTTTTTACAAAATGTATTGATTCTATAGTACAACACATGATAGCTACGCATTGGAAAACGTACAAGGTCTGGATATCCTAAGTCTACACAATTTATCATCACACAAAAGCTCTCAAAATCTGCTTCAGTCCTGGTTCTTTATCTAAACCTATGGCACCACTACAGGCATTGGCTTTAAGCCCAATATACATATGAGTCTCCAACCATTTGTAAAACAGCTCTTGGAATATTAGGTGAGTAAATAATGCTACTTCTATTATATTTGTCAGATAGTGGGTACATGAAGAATTTGGAAAAAAAGATAGCGAGCTATGGGAAACTTACTAGATAAGACTTTTGAACATAACAACACAAGAATTGTTATCTTCAAATAAAGGCCTCCTCCTCCCCTTCAGCCTTTCCTCTCCATCTCCAAAATTGGTGTCTTTACCAATTCTTTGTGTTACTTATTATAAAAATCAGCAGACAGTAAAGTTCCCATAGCCTAAGACCTCATCATCCAGGAAACCAGGCAGTCCAGAATTCTTAAAAAAATAGTTTCAAATCCCTGCCTATGAGATATCACATACTACTCTGGGACAAATAAGTAGAGACTGGTGGCAAATTTAATCAAAAAACAAGTCCCTATGGAGTCACTGGCTTCAAAGACTAAAATAACATAATGAACACCATCATGTAAAATAAACTCATATGACTTCCTAACAAGCAAATGGTGCCATACCACGACACCTACATGGAATTTTGAAAAAAAAATATGTCTCTATTCCCAATACCTTCCTATGGGAAACTTACTAGATAAGACTTTTGAACATAACAACACAAGAATTGTTATCTTCAAATAAAGGCCTCCTCCTCCCCTTTAGCCTTGCCTCTCCATCTCCAAAATTGGTGTCTTTACCAATCTTATGTGTCACTTATTGTAAATAGCAGCAAATATTAAAGTTCCTATAGCCTAGGACCTCATAATCCGGAAATTCAGTCAGTACAGAATTCTTAAAAAAATAGTTTCAAACCCCTGGCTATCAGATATTACATACTACTCTGGTACACAGAAGTAGAGACTGGTGACAAATTTACCAAAACCAAGTCCCTGTGGAGTCACTGGTTTCAAAGACTAAAAAAACACAGTGAACACCATCACTAAAATCAAATCAGATGACTTCCTAACCAGCAAATGGCGCCATACTATGACACCTACACAGAATTTTGAAAAAATTAGACCTCTTTATTCCCAATACCTTTCAAGGTTATTGGTCTGTTGTATTTCTCCAAAACAAACATGATACCATCTCAGACCACACAATTTTACCTTGAGAGAGAGGAGTAATAACATAAGCATTACATCTCTCTTTATTGCCCTGACCAAATCCAGCTAAAGGGACCTACCCTAAGTTATTCCACTTCACATGAAGCACCAATATCCAAGGAGGGCCCAGCAACTGAACCAAACAAACCAATTCTGACCAGACATCTCCATTGGAAATTAGATGAACATAATGGAAATGACACAGCGATATGATAGCAATCTCACCATATTACCAATGTAACTATAATGATTTGAGGTACATCTAACTTCAATGTAACAGAATAACATATAAAATATAGTAAAAGAATCTAGATAAAATCTCCGAGATTATACACAGCCAATCAAAATCAAATGAGAGTACAACATTAACATGAAATGTGTGCAAGTATAAAACAAAATTGAAACCTATACCAAAAAATGCCAACTTTTTTACAATAAACAGGAAAACACAGAATTAATTCACCCAGAAGTGTATACCCCTTTACAAGCACTTTTTTTTCGAAAAAATGTATTGATTCTATAGTACAACACATGATAGCTACGCATTGGAAAACGTACAAGGTCTGGATATCCTAAGTCTACACAATTTATCATCACACAAAAGCTCTGAAAATCTGCTTCAGTCCTGGTTCTTTATCTAAACCTATGGCACCACTACAGGCATTGGCTTTAAGCCCAATATACATATGAGTCTCCAACCATTTGTAAAACAGCTCTTGGAATATTAGGTGAGTAAATAATGCTACTTCTATTATATTTGTCAGATAGTGGGTACATGAAGAATTTGGAAAAAAAGATAGCGAGCTATGGGAAACTTACTAGATAAGACTTTTGAACATAACAACACAAGAATTGTTATCTTCAAATAAAGGCCTCCTCCTCCCCTTCAGCCTTTCCTCTCCATCTCCAAAATTGGTGTCTTTACCAATTCTTTGCGTTACTTATTATAAAAATTAGCAGACAGTAAAGTTCCCATAGCCTAAGACCTCATCATCCAGGAAACCAGTCAGTCCAGAATTCTTAAAAAAATAGTTTAAAATCCCTGCCTATGAGATATCACATACTACTCTGGGACAAATAAGTAGAGACTGGTGGCAAATTTAATAAAAAAACAAGTCCCTATGGAGTCACTGGCTTCAAAGACTAAAATAACATAATGAACACCATCATGTAAAATAAATTCATATGACTTCCTAACATGCAAATGGTGCCATACCATGACACCTATATGGAATTTTGAAAAAAAAATATGTCTCCATTCCCAATACCTTCCTATGGAAAACTTACGAGATAAGACTTTTGAACATAACAACACAAGAATTGTTATGTTCAAATAAAGGCCTCCTCCTCCCCTTCAGCCTTGCCTCTCCATCTCCAAAATTGGTGTCTTTACCAATCTTATGTGTCACTTATTGTAATTAGCAGCAAATACTAAAGTTCCTATAGCCTAGGACCTCATAATCCGGAAATCCAGTCAGTACAGAATTCTTAAAAAAATAGTTTCAAACCCCTGGCTATCAGATATCACATACTACTCTGGTACACAGAAGTAGAGACTGGTGACAAATTTACCAAAACCAAGTCCCTGTGGAGTCACTGGTTTCAAAGACTAAAAAAACACAGTGAACACCATCAGTAAAATCAAATCAGATGACTTCCTAACCAGCAAATGGCGCCATACTATGACACCTATACAGAATTTTGAAAAAAGCAGACCTCTTTATTCCCAATACCTTTCAAGGTTATTGGTCTGTGGTATTTCTCCAAAACAAACATGATACCATCTCAGACCACACAATTTTACCTTGAGAGAGAGGAGCAATAACATAAGCATTACATCTCCTCTTTACTGCCCTGACCAAATCCAGCTAAAGGGACCTACCCTAAGTTATTCCACTTCACATGAAGCACCAATATACAAGGAGGGCCCAGCAACTGAACCAAACAAACCACTTCTGACCAGACATCTCCATTGGAAATTAGATGAACATAATGGAAATGACACAGTGATATGATAGCAATCTCACCATATTACCAATGTAACTATAATGATTTGAGGTACATCTAACTTCAATGTAACAGAATAACATATAAAATATAGTAAAATAATCTAGATAAAATCTCCATGATTATACACAGCCAATCAAAATCAAATGAGAGTACAACATTAACATGAAATGTGTGGAAGTATAAAACAAAATTGAAAACTATACCAAAAAATCCCAACTTTTTTACAATAAACAGGAAAACACAGAATAAATTCACCCCGAAGTGTATACCCCTTTACAAGCACTTTTTTTTTACAAAATGTATTGATTCTATAGTGCAACACATGATAGCTATGCATTGGAAAACATACAAGGTCTGGATATCCTAAGTCTACACAATTTATCATCACACAAAAGCTCTCAAAATCTGCTTCAGTCCTGGTTCTTTATCTAAACCTATGGCACCACTACAGGCATTGGCTTTAAGCCCAATATACATATGAGTCTCCAACCATTTGTAAAACAGCTCTTGGACTATTAGGTGGGTAAATTATGCTACTTCTATTATATTTGTCAGATAGTGGGTACATGAAGAATTTGGAAAAAAAGATAGCGAGCTATGGGAAACTTACTAGATAAGACTTTTGAACATAACAACACAAGAATTGTTATCTTCAAATAAAGGCCTCCTCCTCCCCTTCAGCCTTTCCTCTCCATCTCCAAAATTGGTGTCTTTACCAATTCTTTGTGTTACTTATTATAAAAATCAGCAGACAGTAAAGTTCCCATAGCCTAAGACCTCATCATCCAGGAAACCAGTCAGTCCAGAATTCTTATAAAAATAGTTTCAAATCCCTGCCTATGAGATATCACATACTACTCTGGGACAAATAAGTAGAGACTGGTGGCAAATTTAATCAAAAAACAAGTCCCTATGGAGTCACTGGCTTCAAAGACTAAAATAACATAATGAACACCATCATTAACTATTTCATAACTCTATAGGTAGAAAATGTATCGATTCTCTAGTAACACAGATGATAGCTACACATTGGAAAACAAACAAGCCCTGGATATCCTAAATCTACACAATTTATCATCACACAAAAGCTCTACTTATCTGCTTCAGTCCTGGCTCTTTATCTCTAAACCTATGGCACCACTACAGGAATTGGCTTTTAGTACAATATACATATGAGTCTCCAAACATTTGTAAAACAGCTCTTGGAATATTAGGTAAGTAAATAATGCTTTTTCTATTATATTATTTAGATAGTGGGTAATTAAAGAATTTGGACAAAAAGATAGCGAGCTATCAAAAACCTTTGTTAGGGCCTATTCACATCACCGTTCATTTCCGTGCCGGGGTTCCATCGGAGGGTTCCGTCGGGTGAACCCCGCAACGGAAAGTGAAACTGACAGCACAGCTTCCGTTTCACTTTCCGTTGCGGGGTTCACCCGACGGAACCCTCTGACGGAACCCCGGAACGGAAATGAACGGTGATGTGAACAGGCCCTTAATAAGACTTTTGAACATAACAACACAAGTATTGTTATGTTCAAATAAAGGCCTCCTCCTCCCCTTCAGCCTTGCCTCTCCATCTCCACAATTGGTGTCTTTACAAATGTTTCATGCCACTTATTGTAAATAGTAGAAAATAGTAGAAAATAGTAACGTTCCCATAGTACAGTGGTACTCAGAAGTAGTCTGGTCGCAAATTTACTAAAACCAAGTAACTGTTGATTCACTGGATTGAAAGACTAAAAGAAACTTACTGAACACCATCACATAAAATAAACTCATATGACTTCCTAACCAGCAAATGGTGCCATACCACGACAGCTACATGGTATTTTGAAAAAAGAAGATATCTGTAAAGGGAATTGTTTTATATATTTATATCTATGTACATGTAGTATAGATATATATATATATATATGTATTTGTCACTCCAGAAAGGTATCATCTAATCAGACACCCTGGATGTAAAACAAACAATGAATTAATCCAGGAAGCAGGAAGTTCCAACTGCCCTTCCATCCCCCTACTAGATAATGGAATTCCATGAGGCCCAGGCTCCCTCCCTTTCACGTGCATGAGCCTGTGAGGTCACACAGATGTGCACGGGGGGTGGGGGTTTAAAAGGACAAACAGTCTCAAAGTTCTCGCTCTTGTTCCTGCTCCCTGGCTCCACTAAGGGTCTCCTCTTCCCTCCTGGCCTGCTCTTGCCTCATGGCCCTTCCTGAGAGACCACACCAACTTGTACCACATGAAGCGCTAGTTAGTGTATAAGTGATTAAACATTGTACTAATTTTTTTAATTTTTTTCACGAGTCAGGAAATATTATAAATTAGATTCTAATTTATAACATTTCCCAGTGCTGGTCACTAGATGGAGCAATTCCCAAAATTGAAGCATTGGCATGTGGTAAGGCAACCACATTGCTTTATGCTGCAAAATTTGAGAATACTCACTCGCTCTAGTGAGCTCACAGAATCCCCCCTCTTTTATCCTGGCTAGTGCCAGGAGAAAGGAGGGGATTGAACGGTCAAACCTCCTACACTGTGTGTCGCCATTTTTTGAGCTAACACACAGTGTAGTAGGTTTACATACAGTAGTAATCACACACTAAAACACCTACATACACAGACCTAACTTACCTGCTCCTGCCGCCGCCGCTCCCTCTGGTCCGTCCGCTCCGTCTGCTCCCTCCGCTCCAAGTGCACAAGTCCGGAAGCCGCGACCGGAAGTAGTAATCTTACTGTCCGGCCGCAGCTTCCGGTCCACAAGAAAATGGCGCCGGACATCTCTCGGCCGAAAACCTTCAATTTGGACTGTGTGGCATGCGCCGCTCCCACACAGACGGCGTACAGCATAGTGGATGGAACGGGCCCTGTTCGCATTCACTATGGGGCTGTATGTGCCGTATTCCATGTCTGTATGTGTCGTTAATCGACACATACAGAGATGGAAAAAAAAATGGCAGCACCCATAGACAAGAAAAAGTTAAAAAATAAAAAAAAGTAAAACACAAACACACAAATAAATAAAACATTTTTTAATAAAACATTAAAAGCAAATTGATATAAAAAATTTTTTTTTCGCGACACTCGTCCTTTAAAAGGATATTCTCATCTTAGATATTTATGGCATATCCAGAGTATGTGTCTCATGGATGTGGATAATAGCTGTAGGACCCGCACTTATTTTGAGGATGGGAGATCCCTGATAGCATACCTGTCGCCTAATATATGTCATAAATATACAAATAAACCATCATCCATTTCTCAAACAGAATTGTTGTCATTATTAAGTCTTTTCAAACAGTAAATTTGCAATAGCCTAGAATCAAAACTCAGTAATTCTGTTAATCCATAATTGAAACAGGCTAAAAAAAAAAATTCAAACAACTTGCATAGGTATAACAAAATAAATGTAGCAACACTCACCTTACCAATAAAATTGAAAAAATATAATAATACTCACCTTACCAATAATAAAAAAAACAGTAATCCAAATTTTTTTGATCCCCTTTTCTCCCATGCTAGCGTGTCCCTGGTTGCCTGCTACTCCCTGTTCTTCTGACCTCAGCAATGATGTGTCGACACGACATGTGACCGCTGTAGTCAATTACTGGCTGTAGTGGTGATATGTCCACACCACTGGGTTTACCTTTGCAGTCAGTGATTGTCTGCAGCAGCCACATGTCTTGTCAACACATTAATGACACGAGCGCTGTGTGCGTAGTTTTTCACGTCCGAGGTGCATCCGTGCTCTGCGCTGTGGGACGTGATGTCACGCATCCCCCATAGATTAGGCCTTATTCACATGAATGTGATAAACGTCCGTGTGTCGGCCGTTGAAACAACGGCCGTCACACGGACCTATATAATTCAATGTGGCCGTTCACACGTCAGTTGTTTCAACAGACCATGTGAAGGGTCAGTGAGAAAATAGGACATGTCCTATTTTTTCACGCTTCACGCATCCCTCCATAGGCTCTAATCTATGGGGGATGCGTGACATCGCATCCCGCACCGCAGAACTGTAGTTTTTCACGTCCGAGATGCGCATTGCTCGTGTGAATAATGCCTTAGAGTCTATGGAGGGATGCGTGAAGTGTGAAAAAATAGGTCATGTCCTATTTTCTCATGGACCCTTACCACGGTCCGTTTAAACAACTGACGTGTGAACGGCCACATTGAATTATATAGGTCCGTGTGACGGCCGTTGTTTTAACGGCCGACACACGGACGTTTATCACGTTCGTGTGAATAAGGCCTAAAGCTAAACAGATATCAGCGGGGGACAATGAAAGTGTCGGAACAGGAGTGGCAGGGTATTGGTAAGGTGAGTATTACTTCTTTTGTTATTGTAAACACATGTAAGCTATTTGGAAAAATTGTCATGGGGTTGGACGACCACATTATTATTATAGTGTAACCTCTACATTGTTACATGTAATGGTTGTTTACCTATCATAATTACTGGCATATCTCTAGGACATGCCAACAAATATAATGTCTGACCGCCTAAACTAATACTGATCAAGAGATGCCAGACATAGCGGAAGGAGCAGCGTCAATCCAACCAGTGCCGATACAGCATTATTCTCTTCACAGGCGGCAGTCCTAGCAGTCACACCAGCACTAAGTACATCTTCATGACATGATGTAGCAATATCAATCAATCCTGATACGTTGTTTTTTTTTTACTTTTCATCGAACACAGAATAATTGAGGGAACAAGGATTTGTTGACTTAAAACTCAAAGGAAGTAGATTAAGGTTATTCTGTTCTTTTTGTAGCTGCTATATGGAGCAAAATTTCAATACGATGTATATTACAAAGTAACTTTAATTTATATTATTACAAAATTCATTTAGCTGGGCGGTATTACAGCACTTCCTTGTGGCTTTATTTGGGCATTTTGAGTTGGTTTTACTCTAGAAATGTAAGGCCTTACTATAAAGTGCCCATTTTTGGCCTTCTATAGCAGTATCATTTTGGTATGGGATGGTGATATTATTTGATTTCTGAGTTGAGGTGTTACAAAATTCAGTCCTAGTAAGTGACTAGGACACTGCTGCTTGGTTACTGAATGGCAGTATTAGTTGAAGTGGTTCTGTACTAATGCTAAATAAATGTTAAAAAGTGTCAGCACCTAAAGTGATAAGTAATATACAATGTATTAAAATTCTGCCTCTGTAAATAGATACTCTACTGAGATACCAATGAGCTACAAGCATCTTCTTTCTAGGGAATGGTGGGAGGTATCAGAGACTACACCCCAGTGATGAAAACCTCTGATATGTCTACATATAGGTTTTCTATACTGGACGTGTTGTTTAAAGGGGTTGTCTTATGAAGACATGTATATGAAGAAGATATAGAAGGTGATTAGACGCTCAGGAACCCCCAGTCTATGAGCCAAAATGGAGAGACAATATGTTAAAGCGGTTCCTGTTCTGGAGGACTGGAGTCGTCTATACATAACATAAATAGCCATTCATTTGACTTGTCACTATGTAATATTACATTTCCCTTCCTCCTTTCTCGTCTCTGATGGGACAATCCTTTAATGAACTTGTGTTGGCTGATGTTCTTCTCTCTTACATGCAGTTGAGGATCGCAGTTATAAATGATTTCTACTTTTCAGTTTTACGCTACAGTACATTTACATAAAAAGGTTTTTCCATTGATGTTTTACTAAATTACATTTCTAGATTATATACAAATGGACTGGCCATTTCCAATTATACCATAGACTGGCCAAATAAAGAGATATAAAGGGCATCATCACAATGCAGACCAGGCATATCATAATGATTATAATATTGATCATGTGAAGGGAAAGGCACAGTAAAACAATAAATATAAAAACATTAAAGGGGCTGTCTGGGCATGGGACGGTTTTCCATACTGATGACCTATCCACAAGATAGGTTATCAGTATGTGATGGGTGGGGGTCCGACACCCAGACCCCGAACCAGGCATCGGATGTTATGCAGTTTCCGGTGTTGGAAGCAGATGGCTTGTACACTGTATTGCAGCTGTGCTATAGTACTGCAGCTCTGCTCCTATTCACTTGAATAAGAGCAGAGCTGCAGTTCTGCAGCATGGCCGTTATCCTGTGAATGAAGCCATCTGCTTCCGGCACGGACCACTGCATAACTTCCAGAGGCAGCCAAAACAGCTGATCGTTGCGGGGTCTGGGTGTTGGGCCCCCGCCGATCATATGCTGATAACCAATCTTGTGGATAGGTCGTTAGTATAAAAAAATGCATACGGACAACTCCTTTAAATCCAGTGACTTACGGCTGAGGTGGTTCGCTTTACTTTTCATTTTTGTCAGGGCTAGACCATTGTGAAGTGTTCTTACAGCTACGACTTTACTCTTCAGCAAATGAAAGTCTCGGCTCTAGCAGGGCACAAAAAAATAAATGTTTTAGATGCCATAGTAACCCAGTTGCATTACCATGGTATACATTGTCTACCACATTGCCTACCAGCTGCCACATAAAAAGTGGCTGCTAACCCCATAAACAGTGTCAGCCCTGCTGCCACTTTAAAAAAAAAAAATGGCCAGCTGGGCCGATGCATAGTGCCAGCCATGGTGCTCAAATGCTGTGAAACAAAAATATCATGCCATTTCCTAACAGCATTGTCTGGCCTAATTCTACCTTAATTTCATGATTTGCACACAGATTCATGGCGCTGAGGTTCATACATTGGTGTAACTATAGCCGTAACAGCCATAGCAGCTGCAATAGGGCCCAGAGGTCTAGAGGGCTCAATCAGGTGCAAGAACATTGTTCCTTTTTGTGGAGATTACAAAGTTGGTGGCTTTCTGCTATCTAGCACCACTATGTGGGTTCTCTGATATACGGGACTATTATCCATTTCTTCAAGTCTCGCTACTTATGCTGCTTTGTTCGCTCTCAGCCATATCCATCACTCAGCTGAACTGACGGTTTGGCTGAGAGTGGGTCCTGTGTGTCTCTAACACACAGGATCCCGATAATATTGATCACATCTAAGCTGAACAACTTAGATGTGATCAACACCCGCTCTTAGCTGAGCCATCATTTCAGCTGAGTGACAGATTTGGGTGTTAGTGAATGATGCAGCTTCTAAGTATAGAGGATATATGAAGGCCGCATCTGAAAAATTATAGAACCTTTTTTTAATAAAAGTCAATATAAAATAACAGCTAAAACATACATTTAATAAAAATAAATAAAGTTGCAACACAAGGATGTCACAAGAGGGAGCAAACTGAATACAGATTTATACAAGCTCACTGGGCAATGTAAAGTGGAGCAGTTGTCCATAGTAACCAATGAGGTCATTGCTTTCATTTTCCAAAGGGCCACTGAGAAATGGCAGCTGGAATTTGATTGGTTGCCATGGGCAACTGCTTCACATTTCCCTTGCACTAGTCTTAATAAATCTCAGTGATCCTGTATAAATCATTACTCACTTTGCTCCCTCTAATTATAAATGATCTCCGAATTTTATCTCTGGCGGTTCTGCGGTGGTCTTTCCCTATTGAAGATGAGCAGTCAGTGACCGGCATTATAACCATAACATTTCTGTTTTTATATGAAAATGAAAGAAGAGCAATGAGGGTGATAAAAAACATGTTTAAAAAAAAAAAGGTGATTTTATGTTTTTGTTTTTATTTCTGAAAAAAGACATACAAAATATGAGCTATAGGGAATCACATGAGACCTTATAAAGGTTTTTTTTCCTGTGAAGGACATTTAAGGGAGATTAATTTGATATGTGTTTGATTGGTGGGAGTCTGACCAATGGGACCCCACTGGTCCCTAGGATGGAGCATGCTCAGCTGTTACCGTTTCTCCCATAGACATTAATGGAGGGTGACTTCCCATGCTTGGCCACTTTTACACTGGATGACGGGGTCTGGAATATTTAGTAGTGAAATGAGGGCACTTACCTCTGTACCAACACTTTTAGTAGACATGCTGGTGTCTGGGTGGCATCTGTATTCAGCTTACAGTCCAGAAACAGGGTAGAGTGAGAAACAGCATCATCTCCATACAATTCGTGGGGCCACAGCACTGGTCTTGCAATGGTCTTCAAGCGGTCTGTAGGGTGGCAGTTGAACTGACCACTGCTGCAGCATAACAGTTGTCATAGCAACTGAGCCCAGCTCTGCCAACAAACAGTGGAATGTACCACTACAAAAACAGGTAAGAGTCACCAAAATGAAAAATATGATATAGAAAGGCAGCCATACAATTAAAAACATGAAAAAGTGAAAGTTCTGCGTCTCACTGCGTCTTCTCTTTTTTTTTAAGCATATTGCTGCAGTTTACCTGCTCTTTTATTTTATCCACCCATCTATGGTTCAGTCCGTTGTTTGATTACCGACGAGTTGCTTTAAAATAAAGAATTTTACCTATAAAAGTATAATTAAAGGGCAAGTTACGATTTATTTTTCAAGACAGTTTTTAAAACGCAATAGTTACTTATGCTGTTTACATGTAATGAAATTGCTGCAGATTTTCCTTCTGGATTTGTGGGCGGAAAATCTGCAGAGTATTACAGTAGCAGCAAAGTGGATGAGATTCAACAAATCTAATCTACATGCTGCAGAAAATTTATGTGCAGAAATTGAACTGCGGTGCAGAATTTTTAATCTGCAACATGTCAATTTATGCTGCATAATGGTTGCGCATTTGTTTCAGATTTCTCCATTGAGTTCAATGAGAAAGGAAAAATCTGCAGCAAATGATCAGTGTCGGGAGTTTCCCTGCAGAAAAGCTGAGACGTCGCAGGAAAAATAACAAGCAAGAAAAAGGATTTTTTTTTACTCTAAAATAAAAACAAAACAGACTTCTCCCCCTGGCGCTCTAGTAGCAATGCCTCACTGCTCTCCTGGGTTCTTCTCTGTACAGCCAGCCTCCTGGGATGACAGGAGTAGGTGAGTATGGACTTTTTTTTTAATCCCCTATTCCCCCCTGATCTTCTCTGCAGCGGCAAATCTGGTCAAAAATCTGCACCAAATCAAACACGATTTGGAGTGGACTTACAGTATCTAAATCGGATTTACTGCATTGTTTTCCGCAGCAAATCCAACCTGTGTAAACTTACTATAAAAATGGACAATATACAATCAACTGTCTGATGAGAGTAATAATTAATAATTTTATCATACTTTGTCAATAGAGATGAGCGAACTTATCAAAAGTTCGGTTCGGCTAGTTCGCCGAATTTCACAAAAAAGTTCGGTTCGGACCGAACTAGTTCGGACCGAACCTGTCACTTCCCTGCGCCGAGCATGCTACTGTCCGGGGTGCTGATAGAGTTAATGGGCTTCACTAACTCTTTCAGCAACCTTGACAGTACATGCTCGGCGCGCGGAAAATACAATTTAAATGTAATAAAAAAAATAAAAATTATACGTTCGTACTTACTTTCCTCCTGTCCGGCCTCCAGCGATGACGTTTCATCCCTTTCGCCGCTGCAGCCAATCACAGGCTGTAGTGGCGGTCACGCACGTGAGGATGACGCTTCATCCCACGTGACCGCCTCTGCAGCCAATGACAGGCTGCAGCGGCGACATGGATGAAACGTCATCGCTGGAGGCCGGACAGGAGGAAAGTAAGTATGAACGTATTATTATTTTTTTTTGGCATGTATGTATGTATGTATGTATGTTGTCATGTATGTATGTATGTGCATGTTTGTATGTATATTGGCATGTATATATTTGCATGTATGTATGTATCTTTGCATGTGTGTATGTTTGCATGTATGTATGTATGTTGTCATGTATGTATGTATATATGTGCATGTGTGTATGTATGTTTGCATGAATGTATGTATGTTTGCATGTATGTGTTTGCATGAATGTATGTTTGCATGTATGTATGTATGCATGTATATTTGCATGTGTGTATATATATATATATATATATATATATGTATGTATGTTGTCATGTATGTATGTATGTATGTATGTTGTCATGTATGTATATATGTGCATGCATGTTGGCATGTATGTATATATGTGCATGTGTGTATGTATGTATATTTGCATGCATATATTTGCATGTATGTATGTTGTCATGTATGTATGTATATATGTGCATGTATGTTGGCATGTATGTATACATGTGCATGTTTGTATGTATATTTGCATGTATATATGTTTGCATGTGTGTATGTATGTTTGCATGTATGTATGTATGTTTGCATGTATGTATGTTGTCATGTATGTATGTATATATGTATGTATGTTTGCATGTTTTTATTTTTGCATGTATGTTTATATATATGTGCATGTATGTAATTATATTTGCATGTTTTTATGTTTGCATGTATATTTGTGCATGCTTGTATATATGTATGTATGTATCTTTGCATGTTTGTTTGTATGTATGTATGTATGTTTTCATGTGTGTGTGTATGCATGTATGTACGTATGTATGATAGTTTGCATGTATATATGTGTGTATGTTTGCATGTATGTATATTTGCATGTATATATGTGCATGCTTGTATGTATGTTTGTATATATGTATGTATGGCCATGTATGATACTGTCTGCTGGCGCCCTGTATCTAAGTCAACTTCACGGCAGGCTTCTATACATGGTATAACAGTCAGTATCACACATTAAACTGAATCTAAGCCTACGACATGTTTTATTTCATTTTATTTTTTTTTTTACAGGTTTGGTGTTTGGACTACGTCGGTTTCAAGGACTACTTAGATGACGTTTTTTTTTCTACAATAAAATGGTTAATGAGGGTTGTGTTGGGGGTGCTTTATTTCAATAAAATATTTTATCTATATCTTTGTCTTTTTCTTTTCAAATTTTATTACTACCACTTTAGTAATGGCCGCTGTCTGAGTGACAACATCCATTACTAAGGCGAGGCTTAGTGTTAGCCGGTGCAGAGGCTAACACTAACCACCATTATTACCCCGGTACCCACCACCACCAGGGGTGCCGGGAAGAGCCAGGTACGATCCAGTACCCGACCATCTGTTGTGATGGTCGGGCTCTGGGGCGGCCGCAGGCTGGTATTATGAGGCTGGGAAGGGCCAAAAACAGTGGCCCTTCCCTCCCATATAATGCCAGACTGCTGCGGCCTTGTATATGGCTGGTTATTAAAAATGTGGGGGACCAGTCTATTGCTAAATTTGTTAAATTCAAAAAAAAAAACGACGTGGGGGTCCCCCCCATTTTTATAACCAGCCCGATACAACACAGCAGCAGCAGCCTAGCATTACAAGGGTGGGAAGGTCCACTGATTTTGGCCCTTCCCAGCCTCATAATACCAGCCTACGGCCGCCCCAGTACCCGACCATCACAACAGATGGTCGGGTACTGGATCGTACCAAGCTCTTCCCGGCACCCCTGGTGGTGGTGGGTACCGGGGTAATAATGGGTGGTTAGTGCTAGCCTCTGCACTGGCTAACACTAAGTACCGCCTTAATAATGGACGCTGTCAATCAGCCAACTGCCATTATCTAGGCACTAATAAAGTTTAAAAAAAAACACAAAGACAATTCTTTTTTATTGAAATAAGAAATCCCCAACAAAACCCTCGTTAACCATTTTATTAAAATTTGAAAAAACGTAGATCTACGCAGTAGTCCAACGAATCGAAGATGTAGTCCAATCGGTACATCATAATCTGCAACAACATAAAAAAACAGTTATCAATGTGAACAATACCAATACTTCTACTCACCTACACACATATATATACACGCACACACAAACAAACAACCATACACAGACATATATACACAAACACAACAAGATATACACACACACACACACACACACACACATAAACAGACAAACACACACACATATACACGAACTCACACATATCCAAACAAAAACACACATATCCAAACACACAAACACACACACACACACACACACACACACACACAGTTATACACACACATACACAAACACATATACAAACAAAAACACACATACCCAAACACACATATACACACAAACACATATACACAAACACATATACACAAACACACCCATATATACACACAAACACACACCCATATACACACATATACACAAACACACACATATACAAAAACACACACAAACATCTACACACAAACATATACACAAATACACCCATATATACACAAACATATACACAAACACACCCATATATACACACACACACATATACACAAACACACATATAAAAACAAAAACAGACAAAGTCACATACCCAAACACACATATATACACAAACACACACATACACAAACACGGTTTCTTTTAAATGCTGCTGGGGAACCCGCTCGATCCACTATATAAGGCTGCGCTACAGTGCAGCATTTAAAAGAAACAGGATCCTGACCTGTCCATAGAGTTTAAGGCAGCACAGAGTATTTCAGGAGATGAGCGTGCAGATTCAGTGCTGCTGTGAACTCTGCTCTTACCATTACGTAGCTCTCAGTCTGTTACCTCTCCTCCACTCCTGTCCTCCAGAACACCTTCACATGATTGGCAAGTCACCACGTAATGGTAAGAGCAGAGTTCACAGCAGCACAGAGTATTTCAGGAGATGAGCGTGCGGATCTTGTGCGGGGTGGTGACTTGCCAATCATGTGAAGGTGTTATTGAGGACAGGAGTCGAGGAGAGGTAACAGACTGAGCTACGTAATGGTAAGAGCAGAGTTCACAGCAGCACTGAATCTGCACGCTCCTCTCCTGAAATACTCTGTGCTGCTGTGAACTCTGTTCTTACCATTACGTAGCTCAGTCTGTTACATCTCCTCCACTCCTGTCCTCTATAACACGTTCACATGATTGGCAAGTCACCACCGCGCACAAGATCCGCACGCTCATCTCCTGAAATACTCTGTGCTGCTGTGAACTCTGCTCTTACCATTACGTGGTACCATTACGTGGTGACTTGCCAATCATGTGAAGGTGTTCTTGAGGACAGGAGTGGAGGAGAGGTAACAGACTGAGAGCTACGTAATGGTAAGAGCAGAGTTCACAGCAGCACTGAATCTGCACGCTCATCTCCTGAAATACTCTGTGCTGCCTTAAACTCTGTGGATAGGTCAGGATCCTGTTTCTTTTAAATGCTGCACTGTAGCGTAGCCTTATATAGTGGATCGAGCGGGTTCCCTAGCAGCATTTAAAAGAAACAGGATCCTGACCTGTCCACAGAGTTTAAGCCAATCACAGGCTGCCGCGTCAGAAAAGGTCGGACTGGAGGAAGAAGAGGGACTCGTCACCAAGACAACGACCGGGTACGTATGAAATGCTTTTTATTTTATTTTTAATCAGCAGCCTCTTTTCTCTATCAGTGATTGATAGAGATAAGTGGCTGCCGATTTGTATAATGTTTTTGACCGGGTTCGGTCAAAACGGGTTCGGCCGAACCCGGTGAAGTTCGGATTCGCTGCGAACCGAACTTTTCCGGAAGTTCGGACCGAAACCGGGTTCGGTTGTCCCGGTTCGCTCATCTCTATTTGTCAACTACACCCAAAGTTACATATTTTAGTAGAGATTGTCCTAAATTCAACATAATGTAAAACACTAAATAAAGAATGTATTCACTTGTGGACTCACAAGATTGTCAAAATAAAAGATATACAATGCATATGGTTGTATGGTTTATACAACATTTATCTGCAAATAACAGCTCAGGTCTGACTTGTGTGTTCAGTGCGGATATGGAAACAATAATCTCAAGAATATTTTCTCTTAGATTATCACTATAAATACTTCCAATCATGGACATGGATTGTAATGGGGCTATATTAGAAATTCTACTACTCCTAGCTGGTCGTTCTGTAATGCTGGGCTTACTCGAGTAGCGCCCCATCAAAACAAATACAATCACAGACCAAATGACCATTGGACAATTATCTTTACTGAACACACAACTATTATTACAATGGCCCATCAGCTTATTTGGTTACAACACTTGTGGTACGGTGGCTCAAACAATACTATACTGCTCATATATAAATATATATATATATATGATAGGATGTCCAGGAACTATATATATATATATATATATATTGTAGCAGTGCAGCTAATGGACAGTACAGAAACTGTCCAGCTTTAAGCGACCAGGGAATATGCACAGCAGAGAGGGTTTTCTCTGCTGTTGCTTGGGTATAAAACTCGGAATAGGGCCTGGTTTGCTGGAGTGTGAAGGAGAAGGGCGGGCTTCCACTCCATACAGACTGTCCATGTCTTGGGCTGTCTGATGAGCCTACTTAGGCTTCTCCTGAGGCGGCTCTTTAACCCCTTCCCTCTTTGGCCACTTTTGATTTTCCTGACAGAGACTCATTTTTCAAATCTGACGTTTCACTTTATGTGGTAATAACTTCGGAATGCTTTTACCTATCCAAGCGATTCTGAGACTGTTTTCTCGTGACACATTGAACTTTATGTTACTGACAAAATTAGCTCGATACATTGAGTATTTAATTGTGAAAAACACCAAAATTTAGTGAAAAATTGCGAAAATTCACAGTTTTTCTAAATTTAAATGTATCTGCTTGTAAGACGGGCTGTTATACCACACAAAATTGTTTCTAATTAACATCCCCCATATGTCTACTTTAGATTGACATAGTTTTTTGAACATCCTTTCATTTTTCTAGGACGTTACAAGGCTTTGAACTTTAGCAGCAATTTCTCACATTTTCAAGAAAATGTCAAAAGGCTATTTTTTCAGGGACCAGTTCAGTTGTGAAGTGGCTTTGAGGGCCTGATATATTAGAAACCCCCAATAAGTCACCCCATTTTAAAAACTTGACCCCTCAAAGTATTCAAAACAGCATTTAGAAAGTTTCTTTTTTTTTTTAAATGCTTTATTTGGTTTTTCATCTATATAAAAAAACTCAACTCAACTCGCGGGTGGAATTTTGTATAAACATACATTTATATTGACAAAAGAGATATTTCAAATATACTCCCCCCCCCCTATCCATGGTCCATGCTCATCCTCTTTCCTTTCTTTTTATTTTAATTTATGTGCATCTCTTTAAACTCTGCTCTAGATAATATTCTATTAACAATTGGCTCCCATTTTGTTTTCCATCTAGCTGGATTATTCTCTCTTTTTAATTTATTTTTTTCGATCCACTGTTAATATAATATTTTTTTCCATAATCTCTTAACCTGCAGAAATGACGGAATGTGCATTGATACCCACTCTGATAGAATAACTTTTTTCACTGAAAGTGTCATTAAATGAATTAGATCAGAAAGATAGTTATCTTTTTCACCCGGTTTAAACTGTACCAAAACACATCCATTCGTCTAGTTTTACCTCTTTATTTAGTACATAGCTAATATATTTTTCTGTCAAAACCCACAACCTTCTGATTGCCGGGCATAGCCAGAAACAATGGATCAATCCTGCGTTAATCTCCCCGCATTTTGGGCATCGTCGTGTATAATTAGGTACATATTTTTCGTAAAGCAGATTAAATGAATTATAAAGTCTAGCCCCTACCTTCCACTGCATCTCCCTTAAATTTTCAGATGACGTTGCCCTCCTAACCCGGGCCCATCCTTTTACCAGGCGTTCTTCTACTTCTTCCTCCGAGATATGTGTATCCAGATCTCATTTGCATTTTTAATATATTTTTTATACCTTTCCTATCCTCCTTAACTGAGATTTTTTTTCTAATAAATGCAATCGATGGATTCCCCTGCATACCTCTCATCATATCTCCAAATTCCTTTTGTTTGATACCCAGTCATTTTTTTTTAAATCCCCTTGTTTTTGTATTATGTGTAGAGATGAGCGAACCGGGACAACCGAACCCGGTTTCGGTCCGAACTTCCGGAAAAGTTCGGTTCGCAGCGAATCCGAACTTCACCGGGTTCGGCCGAACCCGTTTTGACCGAACCCGGTCAAAAACATTATACAAATCGGCAGCCACTTGTCTCTACCAATCACTGATAGAGAAAAGAGGCTGCTGATTAAAAATAAAATAAAAAGCATTTCATACGTACCCGGTCGTTGTCTTGCGGACGAGTCCCTCTTCTTCCTCCAGTCCGACCTTTTCTGACGCGGCAGCCTGTGATTGGCTGCAGAGGCCTCTGCAGCCTGTGATTGGCTGCAGAGGCCGCGGCAGCCTGTGATTGGCTGCAGCGCTCACATGGGCTGCATCGTCATCAAGTGATGTCGAGAGGGACGCGTCACCAAGGCAACGGCCAGGAGACCGGACTGGAGGAAGCAGGGAGTTCCCGGTAAGTATGAACGTCTTTTTTTTTACAGGTACTGTGATCGGTAGTCACTGTCCAGGGTACTGAAACAGTTACTGCCGATCAGTTAACTCTTTCAGCACCCTGAACAGTGACTATTTAGTGTATGTGCACACACACTAATTACGTCCGTAATTGACGGACGTATTTCGGCCGCAAGTACCGGACCGAACACAGTGCAGTGAGCCGGGCTCCTAGCATCATACTTATGTACGATGCTAGGAGTCCCTGCCTCTCTGCAGGACAACTGTCCCGTACTGTAATCATGTTTTCAGCACGGGACAGTAGTTCCACGGAGAGGCAGGGACTCCTAGCATCGTACATAAGTATGATGCTAGGAGCCCGACTCCCTGCAGTGTGTTCGGTCCGGTACTTGCGGCCGAAATACGTCCGTCAGTTACGGACGTAATTAGTATGTGTGCACATACCCTTACTGACGTCGCTTAGCAACGCTGCCGTAATGACGGGTGCACACATGTAGCCACCCGTCATTACGGGGCCTCATGCACACGACCATAAAAACACCCGTTATCACGGGTTGTAATTACGACCCGAAATAGCGGGCCCATAGACTTCTGTTAGCCACGGGTACCTTCCCGTTTTCTCACGGGAAGGTGCCCGTGCCGTTAAAAAGATAGAACATGTTCTATTTTTTTATTTTACGGGCCGTGCTCGTAATTACGACTCTTAACTACGAGCACGGCCGGCCGGCCACGGGCAGCCGGCCGCTTTTGCGAACCGTGCTGTCATTATAATTATAGCAGCACGGCCCGTAAAATAGAAAAATAGAACATGTTCTATTTTTTTAACGGCACGGGCACCTTCCCGTGAGAAAACGGAAAGGTACCCGTGGGTAACAGAAGTCTATGAGCCCGTTATTGCGGGTCGTAATTCCGACCCACAATAACGGATGTTTTTACGGTCGTGTGCATAATGGGAGCACGGCTCGGAAAAACCAACGGCTGCCCGTGCTCATCTCCTGAAATACTCTGTGCTGCCTAAGGGTATGTTCACACGGCCAAATTTCAGACGTATACGAGGCGTATTTTGCCTCGTTTTACGTCTGGAAATACGTCTCAAATACGTCGGCAAACATCTGCCCATTCATTTGAATGGGTTTGCCGACGTACTGTGCAGACGACCTGTTATTTACGCGTCGTCGTTTGACAGCTGTCAAACGACGACGCGTAAAAATACAGCCTCGTCAAAAGAAGTGCAGCACACTTCTTTGGACGTTTTTGGAGCTGTTTTCTCATAGACTCCAATGCAAACAGCTCCAAAAACGGACCTAAAAAACGCAGCGAAAACGGCGTGAAAACGCTGCGAAAAATGCGAATTGGTAAAAAAACGTCTGAAAAGCAGGGTCTGTTTTCCCTTGAAAACAGCTCTGGATTTTCAGACGTTTTTGTTGACTACGTCTGAACATACCCTTAAACTCTGTGGACAGGTCAGGATCCTGTTTATTTTAAATGCTGCTAGGGAACCCGCTCGATCCACTATATAAGGCTGCACTATAGTGCAGCATTTAAAAGAAACAGGATCCTGACCTGTCCACAGAGTTTAAGGCAGCACAGAGTATTTCAGGAGATGAGCGTGCAGATTCAGTGCTGCTGTGAACTCTGCTCTTACCATTACGTAGCTCTCAGTCTGTTACCTCTCCTCCACTCCTGTCCTCAAGAACACCTTCACATCATTGGCAAGTCACCACGTAATTGTAAGAGCAGAGTTCACAGCAGCACAGAGTATTTCAGGAGATGAGCATGCGGATCTTGTGCGTGGTGGTGACTTGCCAATCATGTGAACGTGTTATAGAGGACAGGAGTGGAGGAGATGTAACAGACTGAGCTACATAATGGTAAGAACAGAGTTCACAGCAGCACAGAGTATTTCAGGAGAGGAGCTTGCAGATTCAGTGCTACTGTGAACTCTGCTTTTACCATTACGTAGCTCAGTCTGTTACCTCTCCTCCACTCCTGTCCTCAATAACACCTTCACATGATTGGCAAGTCACCACCCCGCACAAGATCTGCATGCTCATCTCCTGAAATACTCTGTGCTGCTGTGAACTCTGCTCTTACCATTACGTGGTGACTTGCCAATCATGTGAAGGTGTTCTGGAGGACAGGAGTGGAGGAGAGGTAACAGACTGAGAGCTATGTAATGGTAAGAGCAGAGTTCACAGCAGCACTGAATCTGCATGCTCATCTCCTGAAATACTCTGTGCTGCCTTAAACTCTATGGACAGGTCAGGATCCTGTTTCTTTTAAATGCTGCACTGTAGCGCAGCCTTATATAGTGGATCGAGCGGGTTCCCCAGCAGCATTTAAAAGAAACCGTGTTTGTGTATGTGTGTGTTTGTGTATATATGTGTGTTTGGGTATGTGACTTTGTCTGTTTTTGTTTTTATATGTATGTTTGTGTATATGTGTGTGTGTGTGTATATATGGGTGTGTTTGTGTATATGCGTTTGTGTATATATGGGTGTATTTGTGTATATGTTTGTGTGTAGATGTTTGTGTGTGTTTTTGTATGTGTGTGTTTGTGTATATGTGTGTATATGGGTGTGTGTTTGTGTGTATATATGGGTGTGTTTGTATATGTGTTCGTGTATGTGTGTGTATAACTGTGTGTGTGTGTGTGTGTTTGGATGTGTTTTTGTTTGTATATGTGTGAGTTCGTGTATATGTGTGTGTTTGTCTGTTTATGTGTGTGTGTGTGTGTGTTTATATCTTGTTGTGTTTGTGTATATATGTGTGTGTCTGTGTATGGTTGTTTGTTTGTGTGTGCGTGTATATATGTGTGTAGGTGAGTAGAAGTATTGTTATTGTTCACATTGATAAGGGTATGTTCACACGGCGGGGGTCCGTAACGGCTGAAATTACGGGGATGTTTCAGCCTGAAAACATCCCTGTAATTTCAGCCGTACCGGCATGTGCAGGCGCTTGAACGCCGCGTCAATTACGGCCGTAATTAGCGCTGCTATTCATTGGAGTCAATGAATAGCGGCTCCAATTACGGCCAAAGAAGTGACAGGTCACTTCTTCTACGCGGGCGTCTATTTACGCGCCGTCATTTGACAGCGGCGCGTAAATATACGCCTCGTGTGAACAGACAAACGTCTGCCCATTGCTTTCAATGGGCAGATGTTTGTCAGCGCTATTGAGGCGCTATTTTCAGACGTAATTCGGGGCAAAAACGCCCGAATTACGTCCGTAAATAGGCCGTGTGAACATACCCTAACTGTTTTTTTATGTTGTTGCAGATTTTGATGTACCGATTGGACTACATCTTCGATTCGTTGGACTACTGCGTAGATCTACGTTTTTTCAAATTTTAATAAAATGGTTAACGAGGGTTTTGTTGGGGATTTCTTATTTCAATAAAAAAGAATTGTCTTTGTGTTTTTTTTTTTACTTTATTAGTGCCTAGATAATGGAAGTTGGCTGATTGACAGCGTCCATTATTAAGGCGGTACTTAGTGTTAGCCGGTGCAGAGGCTAGCACTAACCACCCATTATTACCCCGGTACCCACCACCACCAGGGGTGCCGGGAAGAGCTTGGTACGATCCAGTACCCGACCATCTGTTGTGATGGTCGGGCACTGGGGCGGCCGTAGGCTGGTATTATGAGGCTGGGAAGGGCCAAAATCAGTGGACCTTCCCACCCTTGTAATGCTAGGCTGCTGCTGCTGTGTTGTATCGGGCTGGTTATAAAAATGGGGGGGACCCCCACGTCGTTTTTTTTTTGAATTTAACAAATTTAGCAATAGACGGGTCCCCCACATTTTTAATAACCAGCCATATACAAGGCCGCAGCAGTCTGGCATTACATTGGTGGGAAGGGCCACTGGTTTTGTCTATTCCCAGGCTAATAACACTGTGTTGTATGTGGCTGGTTATGATAAATTGGGTGGAACCCCATGTCTTTTAAAAAAAAAAAATGTAAATAAATAATTTAAAAAAATGACGTGGGGTCCCCCCACTTTTATAACCAGCCAGATACAACACAGCAGCAGCAGCCTAGCATTACAAGGGTGGGAAGGTCCACTTTTTTGGCCCTTCCCAGCCTCATAATACCAGCCTGCGGCCGCCCCAGGGCCCGACCATCACAACAGATGGTCGGGTACTGGATCGTACCTGGCTCTTCCCGGCACCCCTGGTGGTGGTGGGTACCGGGGTAATAATGGTGGTTAGTGTTAGCCTCTGCACCGGCTAACACTAAGCCTCGCCTTAGTAATGGATGTTGTCACTCAGACAGCGGCCATTACTAAAGTGGTAGTAATAAAATTTGAAAAGAAAAAGACAAAGATATAGATAAAATATTTTATTGAAATAAAGCACCCCCAACACAACCCTCATTAACCATTTTATTGTAGAAAAAAAAAACGTCATCTAAGTAGTCCTCGAAACCGACGTAGTCCAAACACCAAACCTGTGAAAAAAAAAATGAAATAAAACATGTCGTAGGCTTAGATTCAGTTTAATGTGTGATACTGACTTTTATACCATGTATAGAAGCCTGCCGTGAAGTTGACTTAGATACAGGGCGCCAGCAGACAGTATCATACATGGCCATACATACATATATACAAACATACATACAAGCATGCACATATATACATGCAAATATACATACATGCAAACATACACACATATATACATGCAAACTATCATACATACATGCATACACACACACACATGAAAACATACATACATACAAACAAACATGCAAAGATACATACGTACATATATACAAGCATGCACAAATATACATGCAAACATAAATACATGCAAACATAATTACATACATGCACATATATATAAACATACATGCAAACATACATGCAAAAATAAAAACATGCAAACATACATACATGCACATATATACATACATACATACATGACAACATACATACAAACATACATGACAACATACATACATGCAAACATACATACATACATACATGCAAACATACATACACACATGCAAACATATATACATGCAAATATACATACAAACATGCACATGTATACATACATGCCAACATACATGCAAACATACATGCACATATATACATACATACATGACAACATACATACATGCAAATATATACATGCAAATATACATACATACACACATGCAGATATATACATACATGCCCACATACATGCACATATATACATACATGACAACATACATACATACATACATGACAACATACATATATATATACACACATGCAAATATACATACAAACATGCATACATACATACATGCAAACATACATACATTCATGCAAACATACATACATACAAATATACATACACACATGCACATATATACATACATACATGACAACATACATAATGACAACATACATGCAAAAATACATACATGCAAACATGCAAACATACATACATGCAAACATACATACATACATGCAAATATATACATGCAAATATACATACAAACATGCACATATATACATACATGCCAACATACATGCACAGATATACATACATGACAACATACATACATACATACATGCCAAAAAAATAATAATACGTTCATACTTACTTTCCTCCTGTCCGGCCTCCAGCGATGACGTTTCATCCATGTCGCCGCTGCAGCCTGTGATTGGCTGCAGAGGCGGTCACGTGGGATGAAGCGTCATCCTGGCGTGCGTGACCGCCACTACAGCCTGTGATTGGCTGCAGCGGCGAAAGGGATGAAACGTCATCGCTGGAGGCCGGACAGGAGGAAAGTAAGTACGAACGTATAATTTTTATTTTTTTATTACATTTATTAAAATTGTATTTTCCGCGCGCCGAGCATGTACTGTCAAGGTTGCTGAAAGAGTTAGTGCAGCCCATTAACTCTATCAGCACCCCGGACAGTAGCATGCTCGGCGCACGTAAGTGACAGGTTCGGTCAGAACTAGTTCGGTCCGAACCGAACTTTTTTGTGAAATTCGGCGAACTAGCCGAACCGAACTTTTGATAAGTTCGCTCATCTCTAATTATGTGGCATATTTGAATGTGTTGCAAGAAAAACCCTTGCTCAAGATCACATTTTTCTTTTATTTGGCCAAAGGTTTTAAGTTTTCTATTTTGTTCATCCATCAAATCCGAGATTCTGCATATACCTTTTTTAGCCCATTTTTTTTCCATTCTATATAATTCTGATAGCCTTTAGATTGTAAATATTCCCTAATGGTCAGAAACCCTGACAAGCTATAGGATAAATCAAAGCTTTTTCTTAGCATTCTCCATATTATTTTAGAGTCTCTCAACAAAACCGAAGATCCTGTCCTCAAGGGACCCCCACCCGGTGATTGATGGAGATATGAATGGAAAGAAGTTTGAAACTGTTTATTGTTTTTTGATTTTACAAATAACAAAGGTATTATTATCATTAATCCACTCTATAACATATCTTGCAATACCAGCAATATTATATGCCCTGATGTCCGGGAAGGATATCCCTCCTACTCTAATATCTTTTTGTAGATTCTTCATCGACATACAGGATTTTTTGTGTCTCCACGTAAATTTCTGAAAGGCTTTATTGATATTATTTATGTCATTATGTTTCAATAGGAGTGGAATCATTTGGAGCTTATACAATAGTCTAGGGAAGATCCCCATTTTTATTAGGTTCTTCCTATCATATAATGATAATGACCAATCCTTCCAAAATATTAGTTTCCTTTTGGCATCATCCAGTACCGGCACAAAATTCCTCCTGTAAATATCATGTATGTCTCTCCCAATATAGATCCCCAGATATTTGATCCAGTCTTTTACAATTTTCAATCCAATCTCTTGATTCCATCCCACATTCATCTGTTTATCCAGCAATAAAACCTCAGTTTTTGTGCTATTCATTTTCAAACTCGTGCAGTGTTTCTTAGAAAGTTTCTTAACCCTTTAGACGTTTCACATGAATTAAAGCAAAGTACAGGTGAAATTTACAAATTTCATTTTGTTTTTGCAGAAATTAATTTTTAATAAAAAAAATTTGTAACACAGAAAGTTTTACCAGAGAAATGCAACTCAATATTTATTGCCCATGTTCTGCAGATTTAGGAAATATCCCACATGTGGCCCTAGTGTGGTAATGTACTGAAGCACAGGCCTCAGAAGCAAAGGAGCACCTAGAGGATTTTTGGGGCCTTCTTTTTATTAGAATATATTTTAAGCATCATGTCAGGTTTGAAGGACTCTTGCGGTGCCAAAACAGTGGAAATACCCCAAAAGTGACCCCATTTAGGAAACGACACACCTCAAGGAAATTATCTAGGGGTATAGTGAGCATTTTGACGCCACAGGTTTATTGGAGAAATTATTGGAATTAGGCCGTAAAAATGTAAATCTAAATTTTTCCAAAGAAAATGTAGGTTTAGCAGGAATGGTTTGCGGAGGCCATGTCACATTTGCAGAGCCCCTGAGGGGAGAAAACTGTGGAAACCTCCCACAAGTGCCCCCATTTTGGAAATTACACCCACTGAGGAAATTACCTAGGGGGTATAGTGAGCATTTTGACCGCAAAGTTTTTTATGCAGAAAGTATTGAAATTAGGCTGTGAAAATTAAAATCTACATTTTTTTCTAGAAAACGTAGGTTTAGCTAATTTTTTTTCATTTCCACAAGGACTAAAGGGGAAAAAGCACCACAAAATTTGTAAAGCAATTTCTTCCAAGTAAAACAATACCCCAAATATGGACATAAATGGCTGTTTGGACACACGGCAGGGCTTAGAAGGGAAAAAGTACTATTTGGCTTTTGGAGATCACATTTAGCAGGAATGGTTTGCGGAGGCCATGTCACATTTGCAGAGCCCCTGACGGGACAAAACAATGAAAACAACCAAAAAGTGACTCCATTTAGGAAACTACACCCCTTGAGGAATTCATCTAGGGGTGTAGTGAGCATTTTGACCCCACAGGTTTTTTTTTATAGAATTGGGAAGTGAAAATAAAAACAATCTCTTTTCTTCAATAAGACGTAGTTTTAGCTCAGCATTTTTCATTTTCTCAACAAAGTACAGCAATATCCCATATGTGGTCATAAACTGCTGTTAGGGCGCACGGCAGAGCTCAGAAGGGAAGGAGTGGCATTTGACTTTTGGAGTGCAGATTTTGCTAGATTGGTTTCAGGTCGCTATGTAGCATTTGCAAAGCCCCTATGGAACCAAAACAGTGGAAACCCCCCAGAAGTGACCATATTTTGGAAACTACACCCCTTAGGATATTCACCTAGGGGTGTAGTGAGAATGTTAATCCCACAGGGGTTTTGCAGAAATCAGTGAGCACTCGATGTTGCAGAGTGAAAATTGGATTTTTTTCCATAGATATGCCAATATGTGGTGCCCAGCTTGTGCCACCATAACAAGACTGCTCTCTAATTATTATGCTGTGTTTCCTGGTTTTAGAATCACCCTACATGTGGCCTTTATATTTTGCCTCGACATTTAACAGGGCTCAGGAGTGAAAGAGTACCATGTAAAATTGAGGCCTAATTTGGTGATTTACAAAGTATTGGTTCACAATTGTAGAGGCTCTGATGTGAAACCCCTGAGAAGTGACCCCATTTTGGAAACTGCACTCCTCAAGGCATTTATTAAGGGGTGTAGTGAGCATTTTCACCCTACAGGACTTTTCCATAAATGATTGCGCTGCGGATGGTGCAAAGTAAAAATTAAATTTTTTCGCTAGATATGCTGTTTCAGTGGCAAATATGTCGTGCCCAGCTTATGCCACTGGAGACACACACCCCAAAAATTGTTAAAAGGGCTCTCCCGGGTATGGCGATGCCATATATGTGGAAGTAAACTGCTGTTTGGGCACGCTGTAGGGTTCAGAGCGAAGGGAGCACGATTTGGCTTTTGGAGCGTGGACTTGCTTGGTAGTAGTTTTGTTTGAGTATTGCTGGTGATTCCGTTTTCTAATGTGGGGCATATGTAAGCTGGGCAGAGTACATCAGGGGCATAGTCAGGTATAATAACTGGGTTAAAAAAACGGTAAAATAATCCATAGATGTGTGTTACGCTGTAACACAATCCTATCTGCACAGGCCGGTGTCACACTGATAAATGTCCTTCCTTATCCCCCTTTTGGTCCACACTCCGCACCTTTGCAGTTTGGGGAATTTTGCTAGGAAGTGTTGTCCTGGTATAATACGGGCGCCCTCACTTCCAGCAGATATGTTTGAGCCCTCCCCTTCCTGGTTCCCTAATTTTAGGGCCTTGATAATTTGCCGCTTGAAACAGAAGAAATGTTCCCATCGGGCCTGCACAACTGCATATTTTTAAATTCCTTGCTTATTGGAGCTTTAACTAATGTAGTTTTTTCATAGACGTAGTGGTATGAGGGCTATTTTCTTGGGGGACAAGCTCTAGTTTTTATTGGTACCATTTTTGGGTACATGCGACTTTTTGATCACTTTTTATTCCAATATTTGTAGGGCAAAGTAACCAAAAAACAGAAATTCTGGTATAGTTTTTTCAAGGGTTTTTTTTACGCCGTTCACCGCGTGAAATAAATAACATTATATTTTTATAGTTCAGGCTGTTACGGTCGCGGCGAAACCAAATATGTATGTTTTTTTGTACTAGATCTGTCAGTCATTCACTGACAGCAAGCCAATCTGCTAGCAACCTCTAAGATGCAGCGATCGCTTTCGATCGCTGCATCTAAGGGGTTAATGGCAGGGATCGGAGCTAGCTCCGGTTCCTGCCATTACAGGTGGATTGTCAGCTGTAACATACAGCTGACATCCACCGCTGATGACGCCGGCTCAGCTCCTGAGCCGGCGCCAACTTGCCGTCGGCTACGAAAGCCTTTCAGGCTCCGCCTCTGGGCGGGGCCTGGAAGATTTCTGTGCTAAGCTATGCTATTGCAATCACTGGAACCCCTGCAATTTAATTAGCTTTTGACAGCTGCATTTAAGGGGTTAATGGCGGGGATCGAAGCTCATTTCGGTCCCCGCCATTACAGCCGGATGTCAGCTGTAATACACCACTGACATCCGGCGATGATGGCATGGACTCAGCTTCTGAGACGGCACCATGCATTCGTCGTATGGATACGGAAAAATGCGGGAAGCACTAGCTTTCCATGACGTATCCATTAGGCAAATGTCGGGATTGGGTTAATGATTCATGATTAAAAAAATTAATAACTCATGATACATGATTCATGATAAACGATTAATGAATTATGATGCATGATTCATGATTACTGGTTATCCACAAAATAGGGGATACATGTGTGATCGCTGGCACTGATAAGGAGAACGGGGGACCGAAAGTCCCCCGAAATTCTCCATGACTAACCTCTGACTTCCGGAGTCTGCGCAGCTTAATAAAAATGAAAGGAGCGCTGGTCACGCATGCGCACAAACGCGACCGGCGCTCCATTCATTTCTACGGAGCTGCTGACACAGACCCCGGAAGTCCGAGGTTTGTGATGGAGAACTTCAGGGGACTTTCGGTCCCCCGTTCTCCCTGTCACTGCCAGCGATCACACATGTATCCCCTATCCTGTGGATAGGGGATACATGTCTTATGTAGGAACAACCCCTTTAATGGCAGAGCGGGGAGAAACCTCCCTGCTCTGCCATAGTGTATAGTGGCGTCGCGCTGTAGCAGCCATAGCGCCAGCTAGCGGAGCCTCCGGAGATGGAGGGGGCCCGTGCCGGCGGGCGACACGGGCCCCCTCATGCCGCGGGCCCCGTAGCAGCCGTTAGGGCTGCTATAGCGGTAGTTACGCCACTGGAATCATTTATCATGAATCATGAATCATAAATCAAATCATGAATCATAAATCATGTATCATTAATCATGAATTATACATCTTAAATCATAAATCATGAATTATTAATCATGAATTATTCATCATGAATAATGTATCATGAATCATGTATTATGAATAATTAATAATAAATCATTTATTATCTATCATTAATCGGAAATCATGAATAATGTATTATGAATCATGAATCATCATTAATTATGAATAATGTATCATCAATCATTAAACATGTATTATGAATTATAAATCTTTAATCATTTATCATGAATCATGTATTATGAATCATGTTACATGATTCATGATTAATTATTCATGATTAAATGATTCATGTTTAATGATTCATTATATATTATTCATAATTAATGATTAATGTTTCATGATTCATGATTCATAATACATGATTCACATTTCACGATTATTGATTCATGAT
Organism: Rhinoderma darwinii; assembly: GCF_050947455.1. Taxonomy (NCBI): domain Eukaryota; kingdom Metazoa; phylum Chordata; class Amphibia; order Anura; family Rhinodermatidae; genus Rhinoderma; species Rhinoderma darwinii. The sequence goes on along the minus strand of NW_027461733.1, from coordinate 186,344 downwards.
ACATGATTCATAATACAATATTAGTGATTCATGACACATTATTCATGATTAATAATTCATGATCAATAACTCGTGATTAATGATTAAGGATACACGATTTATGATTCAAGATTCATGATACATAATACATTATTAATTATTCATAATACATGTTTAATGATACACAATTCATGATTAATATAACTTTTTATTTTTTTTAAATGAAAATTTTTATTCAACACAGTGTCAAAATTTGACAGGAATAGAATAACTTTTAACAGAATATTGCAATACACACTTTATAATACAAAATTACTTTTAAAACTTTTACCATAACCCTTGACAACCCCCCACCCCCCATAATGCCCCTCCGCCCTTATCCACCTTTAGAAAGGCATAGAATCAGACTACTTGAAAATTACTAGAAATTACACTGGAATAGAATCACTACCATTGGCCCCAGTAGCAATTTTTAAGGTTACTCCAGGAGGTACTATTGTTGTTTATTTTTTCATAACTTATGATTTTTTCACATTATGGATCCATGCTTTTACAGCCTTAGGAGTGTTAGAGATCCATTTTCTAATGATCTGAAGTTTGGCGATAAACAATAACTTTATTACACCATTTTTCCAGTGTCTAGGTACATTTAAAGCAGAATCATCTCCCTGTAATACTAATTGGGGAGAGAAAAGAATATCCACCTCCTGACGGTCCAAAATTTCTTTAGAAATTGCTACCAAAAATGTTATAACTGTCGGACAGCTCCATAGGATGTGCAAATAGTCGGCCTTCACTACCATACATCTGGGACAGTTAGATGACTTTTTTTTATAGATTCTGTTCAGGAACACCGGAGTGTAATAAAGTCTTTGAACTATATTGAATTGTATCAATTGGTGATTCCTGTTTAATGAGGCTCTACTAATGTTTTTATATAGAAAAAATGGGGAGAAACCTCCAGCTCACCAAATCCTGCGTCCCAGCCTGACACCTCGCACGGATCTCCGCGACGGCCCACGGTGGAAGTTGCAAGAAAAAAGGAGAAATGATCCAGCGCTGTGTCGGGATAAAAAGGATACGTGGATCCCACTTTTATTGACAATAGAATATATCTACATTGCAGTGCCGATCACATGCAATAGGAGATAGGGGTTTGAGAATCTGGTGACGGAGCCTCTTTAATTCAGATAAATTTCAATTTAGGAATATTGAAAAATGGGAAAATTATTTGAAATGTGTAGGCAAGTTAAAATGAGATATTATATATAAAAACATTGCAAAAAAAAAAGGAGAAATGATCCAGCGCTATGTCGGGATAAAAAGGATACGTGGATCCCACTTTTATTGACAATAGAAGATATAAAATGTAGAACGAGACGCAGTCCCAGGATGGTTGATGGTGCGGGCGTGTGCCCGAGCCTACGCGTTTCAAGCACCGACCGTGCTCTTAGTCATGGCAAGAAATGAAGACTTCCATAACTTGGCCAAGTTATGAGCTATTTTATATTTATGCAAATGAGGTTTGAAATGGACAACTGGGCGTTTTTTTTTCAATTATGTCCAACTGGACGTGTATTGTGTTTTTAACTGGGCGTTTTTACGTGTATGACGCTGACCAATCAGTGACCAGTCAGCGTCATACACTCCTCAACATCTGCACGCTCCTCTCCTGAAATATTCTGTGCTGCTGTGAACTCTGCTCTTACCATTACGTAGCTCTCAGTCTGTTACCTCTCCTCCACTCCTGTCCTCAATAACACCTTCACATGATTGGCAAGTCACCACCCCGCACAAGATCCGCACGCTCATCTCCTGAAATACTCTGTGCTGCCTTAAACTCTGTGGACAGGTCAGGATCCTGTTTTTTTTAAATTCTGCTGGGGAACCCGCTCGATCCACTATATAAGGCTGCGCCTCCATCCTCTTCTGCCCCAGTCACTTATTCCCAAGCACTGTAAACTTTCAGATTGGTTGCGCTGTGAATATTCGGAGAACATGATTGGTTTATGTGCAGGGTAATGAATATACAGACAAGCAGTAGAAGACTGAATTCAATGAAATGCTCAGCCCTTAGTCAGTCTTCTACTGCTTGTCTGTATGTTCATTACCCTGCACATAAACCAATCACGTTCTCCGAATATTCACAGAAAAAAAACGCCCACTTGTCCATTTCAAAGCTCATTTGCATATATATAATATAGCTCATAACTTGGCCAAAAATGAAAGTTTTTTAAAAAAAACCACGTTGCTGTTATCTACATTGCAGCGCCGATCACATGCAATAGGAGATAGGGGTTTGAGAATCTGGTGACAGAGCCTCTTTAACTTCTAACAATGTTTTATAGATATTAGAGCCTTGACCCCTACTTCTTGGATGAAAAATCTTGAATAGAAGCCATTCGTAACATCCTTGTAAAGAAGCAATTTATTGTCCAAGTGATCAAGGGCGGGTTTTAATTGCGCAAAGGAGAACCTTTCCTTTGAGGATAGACCAAAAACTGCATAAAGTTGCTCCTATGATTTAATTTTTCCCTCCTCCCCTCTAGTATACGCCTTATTTCTTTTTGTCTTAGGAGAGGATGCTCTGAGATATCCTTGAGCTGCTTGAACCATGAATTATGCCATAAAGGCGAGAATTCTATTGAACTTTTCCTTCCTATAATTTTACCCATGAGAGTACAACAGTCATGTAGATGACGGGCTGTTGGCACAATTGCTAGTACACCGGATAGTAATTGGCCTGACTCTAACACTTAAAAAAAATTGGAGTATTGACCTTTGGTCTTAGACATAACCCACAGCAAATCCTTGTTCCATTCCTTAATGTAAAGTAGTTGGGCTGCTAAAAAATACAAGCGGATCTCAGCGAATGCCAAACCTCCACTTGTCTTTGGAAGGCATAAAAAGTCTAGTTTTATCCGAACCCTTTTCCTCCCCCATATAAGTTCATTGGACATAATAATAATTATTTTGAAGTGATGGATCCCGACTGGGCATACTCCAAAAATAAACAATAATTTAGGTAATAAAACTGCTTTTATCTGTAATGACGGGGGTAGGGAAACGGACAAGTGAGCCCTAATCTACCCGCCACTCTGTCCCTGCCTAATTGCAACGACCCGCCCTAGGCGACGGGGTACAACTGGGCGGCGGTCCCTACGCTCAGTAAGTGCACGAGACAAACAGACAAGGGAACAAAAAGCAAAGGGAAAGGGGCAGTTGCCCACGGCAACACCGTGAGCAACAAGAGTGGTGAACGAGCCGAGTCAAACCAGGAGTGCACGAGGTACCAAACGCAGAGCAGGAGAGTAGTCAGTAAGCCAGGGTCAGTATGGAGCAGGATCAAATAGTTAGAAGCTGTAGCTGGGCCAGGAAACCACACGAGAAGAATCACAAGGAAAGGAGGAACAGGAAAGGCAGGTATAAATAGAAAGAGGGCGGGAGCTAGCTCAGTCTGGCCAGGCTGCGATAGGCTCTCCCACTCCTAAGCCTGCCATCCTGAGTGGTGGAAGATGGAGTCAGTCTCAGAGACATAGACTCAGGTGCAGACTGATTACCTATGGGAGTATACACAGAAGTTGTGCCTGGCAGATCCTTTACAGTACCCCCCCTTTTATGAGGGGCCACCGGACCCTTTCTAAGTGGACCTGGTTTATTGGGGAAACGAAGGTGGAACTTCCTGACCAATACCCCAGCGTGAACATCCCGGGCGGGTACCCAAGTCCTCTCCTCAGGCCCGTATCCTCTCCAATGGACCAGGTACTGGAGGGAGCCTTGGACCATCTTGCTGTCCACAATCTTGGCCACCTCGAATTCCACCCCCTCAGGGGTGAGAACGGGAACAGGAGGTTTCCTCGAGGGAGCCAAGGACGGGGAGCAGCATTTAAGGAGGGAGGCATGAAACACGTCATGTATTCGAAAAGATGGGGGCAACTCCAGTCGGAAGGAGACAGGATTGAGGACTTCAATGACCTTATACGGCCCAATAAACCGGGGAGCAAACTTCTTGGAAGGGACCTTAAGGCGCAAGTTCCTAGACGATAACCACACCAGATCCCCGACCATAAACAAGGGGTTAGCAGAACGTCTTCTATCAGCCTGAGTTTTTTGTACGCTCTGGGACGCCTCTAGGTTCTTCTGAACCTGGGCCCAGACTGTGCACAGTTGCAGATGAACGACCTCTACCTCGGGATTGTTGGAACTACCAGGTGAAACGGAGGAGAACCGTGGATTAAACCCAAAATTACAGAAAAAGGGGGAGACCCCTGACGAGTTACTGACCCGGTTATTAAGGGAAAATTCGGCGAGGGGAATGAATGAGACCCAATCATACTGACAGTCAGAGATAAAACACCTTAAATATTGTTCTAGAGATTGATTAGTCCTCTCAGTTTGGCCATTAGTTTCAGGATGGAAGGCAGAGGAGAAAGACAGATCAATCTCCAACTTTTTACAGAAGGCTCTCCAAAACAATGAAACAAATTGTACCCCTCTGTCCGAAACAATATTGACAGGGACCCCATGGAGACGCAGGATGTGTTTGACAAACAAGGTAGCTAACGTCTTGGCGTTGGGTAGTTTCTTGAGGGGCACAAAGTGGCACATCTTACTGAAGCGGTCTACTACCACCCACACCACCGACTTGCCTTGAGATGGAGGCAAATCGGTGATAAAGTCCATGGAGATATGGGTCCAAGGTCTCTGGGGAATGGGCAAAGAATGTAGTAAGCCCGCTGGTCGGGACCTGGGAGTCTTGGACCTAGCACAAACCTCACAAGCGGCGACGTAGGCCTTAACGTCTTTAGGCAACCCAGGCCACCAATAGTTTCTGGCAATGAGGTGTTTGGTACCCAGGATGCCTGGATGACCAGATAGTGCGGAGTCATGATTTTCCCTAAGTACCCTTAGCCGGTATTGCAGGGGAACAAACAGCTTGTCCTCAGGAAGGTTCCCGGGAGCTGAACCTTGATCAGCCGCAATTTCAGAGACTAAATCAGAATCAATAGAAGAAATGATTATACCAGGAGGCAAAATACAAGCAGGATCTTCCTCCGAAGGAGGGCTGGCCATGAAGCTACGCGACAGTGCATCGGCCTTAATATTTTTAGACCCAGCCCTATAGGTAACCAAAAAGTTGAATCTGGTAAAAAATAGTGCCCATCGAGCTTGTCTCGGGTTTTGCCTCCGGGCAGATTCTAGGAAAACCAGATTCTTGTGGTCGGTAAAGACCGTTACCTGGTGCCTAGCCCCCTCCAGGAAGTGGCGCCATTCTTCAAATGCCCATTTAATGGCTAAGAGTTTGCGGTTGCCAATATCATAGTTACTCTCAGTGGGCGAAAACTTCCTGGAGAAGTAGGCACAGGGGCGGAGATGGGTGAGGGACCTGGTACCCTGGGACAAGACAGCCCCCACTCCCACCTCGGATGCGTCAACTTCCACGATAAATGGCTCCATTTGGTTGGGCTGAACCAGCACCGGGGCCGAGATAAAGCACTTCTTAAGGACCTCAAAAGCCTGGACAGCCTCAGGAGGCCAGTGGAGGAGATCAGCACCTTTGCGAGTGAGGTCCGTAAGAGGCTTAGCGATGACCGAGAAGTTAGCAATAAATCTCCTGTAATAATTAGCGAACCCCAAAAAACACTGTAACGCCTTCAGGGAGGCAGGTTGGACCCATTCCGCCACAGCCTGGACCTTGGCGGGGTCCATGCAGAATTCATGAGGAGTGAGCATTTGACCCATAAAATGGTATCTCCTGTACCCCAAACACACATTTTTCGGTTTTCGCAAACAGTTTGTTTTCCCGAAGGACCTGGAGCACCTTCCTGACCTGCTCAATGTGGGAGGACCAGTCCTTGGAAAAAAACAGTATGTCATCAAGGTACACTACAAGAAATACCCCCAGGTAATCTCTTAAAATCTCATTTATGAAATTCTGGAAGACCGCAGGAGCATTACACAACCCAAAGGGCATGACAAGGTATTCGAAATGACCTTCGGGCGTGTTAAACGCAGTCTTCCACTCATCCCCCTCTTTGATGCGGATAAGGTTATACGCCCCCCGTAGATCAAACTTAGAGAACCATTGGGCCCCCTGAACGTGATTAAAGAGATCAGGAATCAAAGGAAGGGGATACTGGTTCCTTACAGTGACCTTATTCAAGTTACGGTAGTCAATGCATGGCCTAAGACCACCATCCTTCTTCCCTACGAAGAAGAAGCCAGCACCTACCGGAGAAGTAGAGGAGCGAATGTAACCCTTGGCCAGGCATTCCTGGATATACTCTCTCATGGCTTCACGTTCGTGACAAGAAAGATTAAATATCCTACCCTTAGGAAGCTTAGCTCCTGGTACCAATTCGATAGCGCAATCGTATTCTCTATGAGGAGGTAACACTTCGGAGGCCTCCTTAGAGAAAACATCAGCGAAGTCCTGAACAAACTCAGGTAGCGTGTTCACCTCCTCAGGGGGAGAAATAGAATTAACAGAAAAACATGACGTCAAGCATTCATTACCCCATTTGGTAAGCTCCCCAGTATTTGAGTCAAACGTGGGACTATGCAACTGCAACCAGGGAAGGCCTAAAACCAAATCGGACGATAATCCCTGCATCAACAGTACAGAGCACTACTCCAAATGCATGGAGCCAACAAGGAGTTCGAAAACAGGGGTATGCTGTGTAAAATAACCATTAGCAAGAGGAGTGGAGTCGATACCCACTACCGGGACAGGTTTAGGCAAATCAATCAAAGGCATAGCTAGAGACATAGCAAATTCCACAGACATGATATTAGCAGAAGACCCTGAATCCACGAAGGCACTGCCGGTAGCAGACCTACCACCAAAAGAGACCTGAAAGGGAAGCAAGATTTTATTAAGTTTCATATTTACGGGAAATACCTGTGCGCCCAAGTGACCTCCCCGATGATCACTTAGGCGCGGAAGTTTTCCGGCTGCTTATTCTTACGCCTAGGACAGGTGTTCACTTGATGCTTGTCATCCCCACAATAGAAGCAGAGACCATTCTTCCTGTGGAACTTGTTGGGGGGACACGGAGGCCCCGAGTTGCATAGGTACCTCCGAGTCTTCCGTGGAAGAGCGAAGCAACGGGACCTCGGGAGGCATCATGGGGGAGTCAGAGGGGAAGACACAAAAACGTTCAAGCTGTCGTTCCCTGAGACGTCGGTCAAGTCGTACCGCTAAAGCCATAACCTGGTCTAGGGAGTCAGAAGAGGGATAGCTAACAAGCAGGTCTTTCAGGGCGTTCGACAGACCCAACCTAAACTGGCACCTTAAGGCAGGGTCATTCCACCGAGAAGCTACGCACCACTTCCTAAAGTCAGAACAATACTCCTCAACAGGTCTCTTACCCTGACGTAAGGTCACCAGCTGACTCTCGGCAAAGGCAGCCCGGTCAGTCTCGTCATAAATGAGTCAGAGAGCAGAAAAGAAACGATCAACGGAGGAAAGTTCAGGGGCGTCAGGAGCCAAGGAGAAGGCCCACTCTTGGGGCCCTTCCTGGAGCCGGGACATAATTATACCTACCCGCTGGCTCTCAGAACCTGAGGAATGAGGCTTTAAGCGAAAGTAGAGCCTACAACTCTCCCGAAAGGAGAGAAAAGTCCTCCGGTCCCCTGAGAACCGGTCAGGCAACTTGAGGTGGGGTTCAAGAGGTGAGGTGAGGGGCACTACCATGGTAGCGTCAGGCTGGTTGACCCTCTGAGCCAGGGCCTGGACCTGTAGGGAGAGACCCTGCATTTGCTGGGCCAGGGTCTCAAGGGTGTCCATAGTAGTGTCAGGGAGCAGGGTAGACTAGGTATATGGGCTTGTGATTATGTAATGACGGGGGTAGGGAAACGGACAAGTGAGCCCTAATCTACCCGCCACTCTGTCCCTGCCTACTTGAAACGACCCGACCTAGGCGACGGGGTACAACTGGGCGGCGGTCCCTACGCTCAGTAAGTGCACGAGACAAACAGACAAGGGAACACAAAGCAAAGGGAAAGGGGCAGTTGCCCACGGCAACACCGTGAGCAACAAGAGTCGTGAACGAGTCGAGTCAAACCAGGAGTGCACGAGGTACCAAACGCAGAGCAGGAGAGTAGTCAGTAAGCCAGGGTCAGTAAGGAGCAGGATCAAATAGTTAGAAGCTGCAGCTGGGCCAGGAAACCACACGAGAAGAATCACAAGCAAAGGAGGAACAGGAAAGGCATGTATAAATAGACAGAGGGCGGGAGCTAGCTCAGTCTGGCCAGGCTGCGATAGGCTCTCCCACTCCTAAGCCTGCCATCCTGCATCCTGAGTGGTGGAAGATGGAGTCAGTCTCAGAGACATAGACTCAGGTGCAGACTGATTACCTATGGGAGTATACACAGAAGTTGTGCCTGGCAGATCCTTTACATTATCAGAATAATTCTGTCAGCTTTTGATATAAGTAGTTTACCCCAAATTTTTGTTTTTTCCCCCAGTTCTTTTATCATACAGGTAAGGTTAAGAGCCCCAAAATATTCTATCTTATTGTAGATTTAAATTCCTAGGTATTAAAATGTTTGACCCGGGTAAAATCACTTATTTTATTTTGTAGTATTACATTTCTTTAATGAAGGGACAACAACGTGGCTTTCGCCCAATTAATTTTAAGACCAGAGAAAAAAAAAACTTCTGAATTTTGGCTATTACATACTGCAATTTACACTCTGGATCTTTCACAAACAGGAGTAAGTTATCCGTGTAGAGGCCAATTTTGTCCTCTCTCACCCCAGCACCAAATCCCTCAATGTACTGGCCTGTCCTGACTAGATTGGCCAAGGGTTCAACCGCCAAGGTAAATAACAGGTAGAGGTAGAGGACAGCCTTGCCTCATACCCCGCTTTAAGATAAAAACTCTGAATTCTTCCCATTGACCCGGATATTAGCTCTGGGAGCGGTATATAGTAATCTAACCAATCCAATAAAAAAATTGCCAAATCCTATTTTCCTCAACACTGCCCAAAGGTATCCCCACTCCACCCTGTTGAACGCTTTAACTGCGTCCAAAGACCGGATGGAGCGGGGATCCCACCCAGATGTCACTTGAATATTACCAAAGACTCGTCAGACACTTTGCCACACTGTTCTGCCTGGAATAAAACAGTTTTGATCCTCATGAATTACCGTTGTGATTATTTTTGCCAATCTAATTGCCAAGACTTTTGCAAAAAGTTTAACGCTTGTATTTAACAGTGAGATTGGTCTTAATGAGTCCACCTTTACTAGGCATTTATCTTTTTTTAATATCAAAATAATTTTTGCTTCTGTCATGGTAGTTGGCAGTTTACATGCCTTTTGTCACGTTGGGTATGTGGACCCTCTGGACCGTACCACCTTGACGGTATGGCAGCTGGCCAACAGGACACGGGTCACAGTCTATAGTTCTTATAGTGTACCTGTGGTAGCTCAGACAGTAGGAAGGCAGGTTCGGCTGGGACTAGGCAGCAGGCAGGCTCCAGGCGTGGTGTAGCAGGACAGGCGTGATACACAGCACAGCACAACTTCAGCTCAACCTAGTGGGTTGCAGGGCAGGGCACAGCCCTTCTTATAGCCCAGGGTGGTCTGGGAAACATCAGCTCAATCTCCCACCTGTGTGCGCTTTGGCTCCTTAAGTCAGGACTGAGCTTGCGAGCATACCCTGGTGATCACTGTGGAACAGGACGGCCGCATGTCCAGACATCTCTGGAGAGAAGGGCGTCGACTGTATGGAAGGAGATCGTGGTCAGTGACCACAGATGATACAGTATCCCCCCCTCTTACGCCCCCTCCTCTTGTGGCCAGAGCGAGAGAGAAACCTCTTAAAGAGGGTAGGAGAATTGAGATTCTCTTCTGGCTCCCAGGACCTCTCTTCAAGACCAAACACCTCCCAATCAACTTTTTTAGTGTCCAGGATCTCCTTAACCTCAAAAGTCTCTGATGTACCGCTGGGAGCCACTGCAGGAGTGGAAGTCTCGGAGTAGCGGTTCAAGATCACCGGCTTCAGCAGGGAGATATGTAAGGAGTTGGGGATCTTGAGGGTATGAGGCAGCCGAAGCTTGTAGGAAACAGGGTTGATTTGTTGCAAAATCTCGAAGGGTCCAAGGAACCTGGGAGAAAACTTGTACGATGGCATCCTCAGCCGGATATTCCTAGAGGACAGCCAGATCTTAGTACCTGGAAGGAACTGGGGAGGCTCTCGTCTTCTTGTGTCTGCCTTTCTCTTCATGCGGTTGACTGCCAGAAGAATAGAAGATCGAGTCTGCTGCCAGATTTGTAGAAAGTCTCTGAATCAAGAGTCAGCTGCAGGCACCTGGGACGTAGTGGAAACAGGAAGAGGTATACGAGGGTGTTGCACCCAGTATTCATGCTGCCCGAAGATAAAGTGGCGTAGATAGTTCTCCATAATCTGGTTTATTCTCTCGAATTGACCATTGGACTGTGGATGGTAGGCAGAGGGCTCTCCAGAACTTAGAGGTGAACTGAACCCCCTGACACAATATGTAGAGGCAAGCCGTGCAGACGGAAGATGTGTTGGACAAAGAGATTGGCCAGTTGGGAAGCGGACGGTAGGCCGGTCAGTGGAATGAAATTAGCCATTTTGGAGAATCGGACAACCACCACCCAGACCGTACTGCAACCAGCAGAGAGAGGCAGGTCCGTGACAAAGTCCATAGCAATATGTTGCCAGGGGGCATCGGGCACAGGCAACGGCTGGAGCAGGCCCGCCAGTTTGGAGTGGGCAACCTTATTTGCTGCTCACACCGTGCAGGAGACAAAGGCCATGATGTCTTTGGGCAAGGTGGGCCACCAGAACTGATGAGCAATCAGGTCTCGGGTCTTACGTGCGCCCGCATGACCTGCAAATTTGGAACGGTGTTCCCAGTGGAGGATTCTTCTTCTGTCCGCCAGACGCACAAAAGTCCTCCCTGGGGGAATGTATCTAACTCGCCTAGGGTTGACAGGGATGATGCAGGATGGGTTAATGATACTCTGTGGAGACTCCATAGTGTCCTCTGTCTTGAATGACCTGGACAAGGCATTGGCTGGACGGTAGTGGAGCTCAAACTGGAACCGGGCAAAGAACAGCAACCACCTGGCCTGACCAGGATTCAGTCGTTGGGCCGTCTGGTGATAAGTGAGGTTCTTGTGGTCCGTAAATATCAAGATAGGATGAACTGCACCCTCTAATAGATGTCTCCACTCCTCCAGAGCCAATTTAATGGCCAGTAACTCCCGATCCCCAATCGAGTAGTTGCGTTCTGCGGAAGAGAAGAGCTTATAGTAATAGCCACATACCATTGACTTGCCCTTGGAACCTTTTTGGAACAGGAGTGCTCCAGCACCAACAGAGGAGGCGTCCACCTTCAACGAGAACTGTCGAGAAACATTTGGATGATGGATGATACAGGCTGACGTGAAGTCACTCTTCAGGCTATTAAATGCGAACTCTGCTTCTGTAGTCCACAACTTGGCGTTCATGCCTTTCTTGGTGAGGTTAGAGATAGGAGATGTCAGTGAGGAGAAGTTTGGAATGAACAGTCTGTAGAAATTGGCGAAGCGCTGTATGGCCCTCAAGCCTTGAGGGCGTGGCCATTCCAGGACAGACTTTACCTTTTCAAGATTCATCTTGAGACCTTGATTCGAGATGATGTAGCCCAGGAAGGGTAGAGCATCTTTCTCAAACATGAACTTCAACTTGGTGTACAGGCGATTCTCCCTCAACCGCAGCACAACTTGACGGACATGCCTCTGATGAGTCATTGGATCTGGAAAAAAAAATCAAGATGTCATCAAGATAGACCACAACACAAACATTGGAGGAGGTCGCGGAAGACGTCATTAACGAACTCGTGGAAGACCGCAGGAGCACTACACAGGCTGAAGGGCATTACTAGATATTCATAGTGTCGGTCACGGGTGTTAAATGCAGTCTTCCATTCCTCACCCCGGCGAATCCGAATTAGGTTGTAAGACCCACCCAGGTCTAGTTTAGAAAAAATCTTGGCAGCACGTATACGATCAAACAGTTCAGAGATCAATGGCAACGAATACCTATTTTTCACCGTGATCTGGTTGAGACCCTGGTAGTCGATGCAAGGACGCAGAGAACCATCCTTTTTCTTGACGAAGAAGAACCCGGCTTCTGCCGGGGTGGAAGACTTCCGTATGAAGCCCCTATCCAAGTTCTCTTTAACATAGGCGGACATGGACAGAGTCTCTGGCAAAAAGAGAGGATATACCATACCATGGGGAAGGGAAGCACCAGGAACTAGGTCGATAGGAAAGTCATACGCGCGGTGTGGGGGCAGCATCTCAGCCCCTTTCTTGCTGAAGACGTCCGAAAATGCAAAATAATGACCAGGCAATCCTGACAAGGACTGAGGCAGAGGAGGCTGAATCGAACTAATCTGTACCAGGCAACGATTGAGACGCTGTGACGTCACTCACTTCCTCCCACAGGAGGAACGAGCGAGGACACGCTGTGTGTCTGCGCACTGCCAGAAGCTGGGTGGTAACGAAGAGAAGTGGATGATGCTGATTCGTCAGCATCATACACTTCTATTCACAACGCTCAGCTAGTAAAACAAGTAAACACACCCAGATGTAACGAACACAATACACGCCCAGTTGGAAATAAGATTAAAAACGCCCAGTTGTCCATAAGAAAGGCTCATTTGCATAAATATAAAAATGATCATAACTTGGCCAAAAAGGATCGCTTTTGAAAAAGAAAAACGTTCCTGTTATCTACATTGCAGCGCCGATCAGCTGCAATAGGAGATAGGGATTTGAAAATCTGGTGACAGAGTCTCTTTAAAGAGGCTCTGTCACCAGATTTTGCAACCCCTATCTGCTATTGCAGCAGATAGGCGCTGCAATGTAGATTACAGTAACGTTTTTATTTTTAAAAAACGTGCATTTTTGGCCAAGTTATGACCATTTTTGTATTTATGCAAATGAGGCTTGCAAAAGTACAACTGGGCGTGTTTACAGTAAAAGTACAACTGGGCGTGTATTATGTGTGTACATCTGGGCGTTTTTACTTCTTTTACTAGCTGGGCGTTAGGAATGGGAGTGTATGATGCTGACGAATCAGCATCATCCACTTCTGTTCGTTAACACCCAGCTTCTGGCAGTGCAGACACACAGCGTGTTCTCGAGAGATCACGCTGTGACGTCACTCACTTCCTGCCCCAGGTCCTGCATCGTGTCGGCCACATGGGCACCAGAGGCTACAGTTGATTCTGCAGCAGCATCAGCATTTGCAGGTAAGTAGCTACATCGACTTAGTTGCAAACGCCGATGCTGCTGCAGAATCAACTGTAGCCTCTGGTGCCGATGTGTCCCCGCTCGTCCGACACGATGCAGGACCTGGGGCAGGAAGTGAGTGACGACACAGCGTGATCTCTCGAGAACACGCTGTGTCTGCACTGCCAGAAGCTGGGCGTTCTGAAGAGAAGTGGATGATACTTCTCGTCAGAACGCCCAGCTAGTAAAATAAGTAAACACGCCCAGATGTAACACACATAATACACGCCCAGTTGGACTTTTACTTTAAACACGCCCAGTTGGACTTTAGCAAGCCTCATTTGCATAAATACAAAAATGGTCATAACTTGGCCAAAAATGCTCGTTTTTTAAAAATAAAAACGTTACTCTTATCTACATTGCAGCGCCGATCTGCTGCAATAGCAGATAGGGGTTGCAAAATCTGGTGACAGAGCCTCTTTAATAATGTTTATTAACATCTTATTCGGGCTACCTGCTTCACAGAAACTGTTTTCCTTAAAAAGAAAATTTTATTTTAAGCTTTGTTTAGTAAACATTCTTTGTACTCCTTCTGTGATATTTTCCACTCGCTCAAGAGGGCTTCCGTTGAGTTTTTAGTGTAAATTTTTTCACATTTCTTTCCCCTTACAACTTTATTATATTCACGTTTTAATTTGACAACATTCCCAAAGAGTATACCTCTAATAAACACCTTTATTGTGTCCCACACTATTAACCCCTTCCCGACATTTGACGTATCCATACACCAAAGTCGGGTAGGGGAAGTATGGAACGGGCTCACGGAGTGAACCCGCTCCATACGATGCCGGTGTCGGCTGTTTGTTACGGCCGACACTTCAGAGTAACTAGCGGCATCGCGCTCGAGCGCGATCCCGCTCGTTTAACTCATTAAATGCTGGGCTTAAATGGGGCTTAACAGTTACCTGTCAGAATCACGATATACTGCAATACATTAGTATTGCAGTATATCGTGCAAGCGATCTAACGATCGCTGGTTGATGTCCCCTAGGGGGACTAATAAAAAAAGTAAAAATGAGTTAAATAATTCACTGTATTTTATGATAGTTAACTTGTGCTCCCACAAAGTACTAAAGATTGCAATTCACTGAAGTGATAAATGAGTAAAACTTATAATTTTTATTGAATAACTCTCTAAAAACAGGGGTACAATCACCACTGTGAAAACAGCCCACCGTGATTAATAAAAAGTGTATTAAACATATACTGCAATTGCTGGTTCGTTTGTGAACCCTCCTCAGATTGAGTATGCTTAAAAGTGTGGGATCAGCGTTTGAGCATTGGTGTATCAGTGAATGGGACCCTACAACATAACAGAGCCAGCAGTTTCCGCTTCTAAATACCCCAGTGCTGGGGTTACCCAAAGATACCACTGTCACCTAGGGCCATGCGAGCACGCTTCCGTGTGTGTGTGTAGCAGAATATCTGTTACAGTTTGATATCACTGGCGTCTTAGCCAGAATGACAAAGACATAGACCCCTGATGAAATAATGCATAGAAACGCGTAGGGTCAGAGGAGATAGGGATTATAGCGTAGGTGACAGTGGTATCTTTGGGTAACCCCAGCACTGGGGTATTTAGAAGCGGAAACTTCTGGCTCTGTTGTGTTGTAGGGTCCCATTCACTGATACACCAATGCTAAAACGCTGATCCCACACTTTTAAGCATACTCAATCTGAGGAGGGTTCACAAACGAACCAGCAATTGCAGTATATGTTTAATACACTTTTTATAAATCACGGTGGGCTGTTTTCACAGTGGTGATTGAACCCCTGTTTTTAGAGAGTTATTCAATAAAAATTATAAGTTTTACTCATTTATCACTTCAGTGAATTGTAAAAATGAGTTAAATCCAGTTTTTTTTATGTAAAAAAAAAATTAAAAGTTCAAACAATCCCCCTTTTTCCATTTTCCCCTTAGAGCATAGTAAAAAAATAAATAAGTAAACAAATAATTTTTTACCCATTTCCTAGTACATTATATTGTAAAATAAATGGTGCTACGAAAAACTACAACCCGTCCCACAAAAATCAAGCCCTCATAGGTCTATATCGACGGAAAAATTAAGAAGTTCTGCCTTTTGGAAGATGGGGAGGAAAAAACTAAAATGAAAATCTGAAAAAGGGCTGCGGCGTGAAGGGGTTAAATCAGGAGTTGAGCCCCAATTAATGTCTATTATACTTTTAAGCTGAGCTTTTATTAAATCTAAGTTTTGTATCAAAGTGAACCAGTACGGATTAATTCTAATACTTTTTTGGGAAACATGAATGATTTAAAGAACACTACAGCCCGTGATGATCCGATATACTTCTGGTGTCATATGTCATTTTCCCAATTAACGTGATGAAGGAATCGCTGCACAGCACCATATCAATACGTGTCACTGTGTGATGTGAGGCATTATAACAAGAAAAGCATTGATTTTGTGGGTTCTTAAGGCGCCAGATAGCCAACAGGCCCAACTCTTCGCTTATTCTGGCCAAAGGCGTTATTACCAAAATTCTAGGGCCTCTTTCAGGGTTAAACGTATCTATGGCCTCATCCATTACACAGTTCATATCTCCGATAAACATTACAGGACAGTCGTTTCTCCCCAACATAAACATAATTTCTTAAACACCACGGATGAGAACGGAGGTGGTACATATACAAATGCTAAAATAGCTAGTGTTTCTTTTAATATACAGTGAAGGAAGACAAACCTTCCTTCCTCATCTATATACTTATCAAAGGTTTAGCATTGTGTGCCCATGTGAATAAGTACAGTAACACCCCTAGAATACGAGGAGTGTGTAGAATAGAATTGTTGTGCCCACCATCTATTCTCTAATCTACTAATCGTCTCTTTTGTTTAGTGCGTTTCCAATAAACAAGCATTTGAAGGAAAGTGAGATTTTATATATCCCATAATTGTGAACCTCTTTCATTTCTCACCTATACCCCAAACCACTATTTTCATGCTCATCCGTAGGATTCAATATGTATAAATTGATAGTCCTGTGGGGATTCCTTAATAATGGCCCCAAAATTATACAACTTAATTCTATTAGCTGAAAAACAATTTTTGTTTTTTTCATCCATACCTGTTTTACCCCCTCCCCTCTCCTCTCCCCGTGTTGACTTGTCTTTTCTAACAGGCCTCTCCACTAAACATGTACCCCGTTTTCCCTGTGAATAAATACATAATTATTTTAAACCCTCTAAGTCTCACCATTTTTCAACCTCTTTCTGGTAGGAATAACAATTTACTTTGTCCTGATGTACAAGCCTCAACTTTGCTGGGTAGATTAGGGATTATTTGATTCCTGACAAATGTAATTTTTTCCTAAGGCGGGATTCACACGACCGGGTCGCGCCCGAGCCCGAGTGCCGGCCGGTAAAATCGGCCGGGCAGATCTGGACAGTGACATCAGCGGCAACTCCTGAAGGGGAATCCCCATGTGTTCGGGGATTCCGCTTCAGGAGTTTCCCCTGATGTCACTGCCCAGATATGGACAGAGACATCAAGCGCTCTGTCCAGGAGCGGAATCCCCGAAAACAAAAGGATTCCGCTCCTTCAAGGAGCTAAAGTGCGGCTAGCACATAGCAGAGCGGGGAGATACCTCCCTGCTCTGCTATAGTGGCGTCGCTGCAGTAGTAGCAGCCGCAGCAGCAGCAGCTGCTAGCGGCGCCATCGAAGGTGTCGCCGGGCCAGGGCGCTTTTAAAACAAGCAGGGGAAGGGAGCCAGCGCAGCGCTCCCTTCCACCTGCTGTACACCCCGGCCCTGCCACACAGTGTACAGCGATGCCATTCGTCAGAATGGCATCAACTCCTCCTCCTCACATGCACTCTGCGCTGTGAGGAGGAGGAGATAGAGCGCAAGCGCCGGAAAACCCGGCCATCACTCGGGACACATCCCGCTGATGGCCGTGTATTACCCAGCCCCATAGACTTCTATGGGAGCCGGGCGGCCGGTTACCCGGCCGAAGATAGAGCATGTCCTATTTTTTGACGGCCGGTTTCCACGGCCGTCAAAAAATCGGTCGTGTGAATAGCCCCATTAGGGGTCTATTATTCCTAATGCAGCCGGGTGCCGGCCGATTTATGAACGGCCGGCACCCGGCCGGGAAACCCTGTCGTGGGAATGAGGCCTAACTGGAGTAAACGCCTGTCTTTTTAGTTGTTTCATAAGAATAATCTGGGTATATAGATATTTTTATGTTATTAAATAATAAATTCGATGATACGCTAGCTTTCTTTAGGATGATGTCCCTGTCTTTTGAACTCTGGATTCTTGCAATTATTGCCCTCAGCTTAGTGCCATAGGATAATGGCTTAGCAGGTATTATATGTGCTTTATCTATTCCAAATCCTAGAGACAAATGATTTGCCCCAACTTGATCTTTTATCCAGTTCTGAACAAAAGCCTCAGAATCCGTTTTTCAATCCGTTCCGGGAAGCCCAATAATCTTATATTGCATCTTCTTGACCTATCCTCCATATCAATGATTTTATTTTTAAGAGATGTATTACCTTCTGACAGGCCCTTAACTTCTATTTAAAAAAAATAAAATCAAAAAGGCTCCGAGGAAGGTTTCAGCCTCCTAGCTTTAATGGCCAACAGTCAAACAATCTTCTCAAAGTTCTCTAAGGAGAGTATGTAAGTGCTCTGGACTGAGCCCAGTCTCTCATGATGTTATATATAATGCAAACATCTCCTGGAAACAACAGAGACTGATCATATTTAGCATTTACTCTGGCTGGCATCAGAATACACATGCAGGTTATTTCTTATAACAAAAGCATTGAGAAATCCAGTAATGTATACCTGAAAATGATCTATATTGCCAATACAGACAAAGCCATATGATCTACAGAGCATAGCATATAACAAAGTATGTAACAGTACTTAGCTGACTTCAGTAATCCATGTGCAATGTTCGGTGTTTCACCAATTCAGTATTCAGCCAGCAGGAGAAACATAGTGCACCAATCTGTGTTAGTGGCCTCAGCTATGCTATGCCACTTCAGTAACTGGAAACAAGCAGCAGAGGGCGCCAGAGACCATGCAATGCAAGGCCGTTCTATGAAGAAATCGCTCAGTATTGATATCAGAGCTAGCAAAGCACAGGGAGCTGGAGAGTCAGAGAAACAGGGAGGAGAGGCAGAAGGGATCCACTCTATGGCTTCAGCGTCGTATGCACATGGTCAGGGGGCGAGCTACCAGGTGTTCCTACATGCTTGCTTCCTGTCCCATATCAAATATAGCTATTAAATAATCTACAATCCCTATCCAGTACAGAAATATTTTCAGGCATCGCCATATCAGGCCGCATTGGGGGAAACTAGATGAATCCCTATGATCCATTCTAAACAGAGACTTAGGTGTGTAATCCAATCTATTACAATCTCGCATTTAACATAAACTGAGGGAATCCATGCGCACTTATGGATAGCTCGCTGGGTATGTGTCGGCGTCCTCCGATCATCTGAGCCAATTGCGTGGCACTTACCTGCAGGTTATCATATAGACCACATAACTGGAGGTGCATGAATATTAAAGTAGATTCCTATATGCCTTTCCAGTGTACGGCTGTGCAAGGAATTCCCCTTTAACCGTATTACTGCAACATTAT
Organism: Rhinoderma darwinii; assembly: GCF_050947455.1. Taxonomy (NCBI): domain Eukaryota; kingdom Metazoa; phylum Chordata; class Amphibia; order Anura; family Rhinodermatidae; genus Rhinoderma; species Rhinoderma darwinii. Next base: position 167,430 of record NW_027461733.1, on the reverse strand, counting down.
CATCATAAACATGAGAAATCTCCCTGTATCGGGATGCTCAAATACAGGGCCGGCCTTAGGGTAGATGGCGCCCGCCCCGTGCGAAATTATCTTTCGGCGCCCCACCCATTATAAAAAATGCCCCATAAAAAAGCATAATTCCTCCCCACAGTATAATGCCCTATATAGTGCCCCCACACAGTGTAATGCCCCTTTAGTGCCCCACACACAGTATAATATTTAATAATGTAATATATTATAACGCCTTCAAGGACACAGTATTTTGTCCTCTAATTGTGCCCACACAGTGTTATGCCCCCTAAGTGCCACACACATTATATTGTCCCCTGTAGTGCCCCTACACAGTATGATGTCCTCCAGAGTATAATGCCCCCACAGCCCCCCTAGTAGAAAGTGCCCCCTGTAGATTGTGCCGTACAGCCTCCCTGTAGATAGTGTCATAATCCCCCACCTCCTCCATGTAGACAGTGCCATACAGCCCCCATCTGCCCCTTGTAGTCTCATACAGCCCCCATCTGCCCCTTGTAGTGCCATACAGCCCCCATCTGCCCCTTGTAGTGTCATACAGCCCCACCTCCCTCTTGTACACAGTGCCCCCCACCGCCCCCTTGTAAACAGTGTCATACAGCACCTACCTCCCCATTGTAGAAAGTGACATACAGCCCCCACCTCCCCCTTGTAGACAGTGCCATACTGCCCCCCACCTCCACCTGACAGGATCCTTGCGTAGGCCGGCTTGATCCAGAGATGTCATCACGCCGACTGCGCAGGGATCCTGTCCCTGCGCCTCATAGGCTGCAGGCGCCTCTGTAGCCTGTTACAGAGTTTCCCAACCTTTTCGGACTTGAGCCACCCCTGGAAAAAAAAAAAATCCTCAGGGCCCCCCTACCAAAAATTGTTTAGAGAAAGACAGAAAATAGCTAAAAATAAGCACTACATTCTTAGGGTATGTTCACACAGCGTTTTTTTGTAAGGCAGAAAAAATCTGCTTTTGAATTGACAGCGTTATTTGATGGGGTTCTTTTAGCGGTTTTTTTTAAGCCGTTGAAGCGAATGCAAAAGACGCAGCAAAAAAAGCTCCAAAAGAGCGCCAAAGCTATTTTCTTCCTACTATTAATTTCAATTGGAGGTCAGAGGTGGAAACCACTTGAAGACCATCAGCCCCCCCCCCCCACTCACAGTAAAATGACCATCAGCCCCCCACTCACAGTAAGGCTGGGTTCACACACACTATTTACGGACGTAATTCGGGTGTTTAAGCGTTGGCAAAGATCTGCCCATTCATTTGAATGCGTCTTACGATATTCTGTGCCGACGGTCATTTTTTTTACGCGCCGCTGTCAAAAGACGGCGCGTAAAAGAGACGCCCGCGTCAAAGAAAAGCCTGTCACTTCTTGAGACGTAATTTTCCCTTGACTCCATAGAAAAACAGCTCCAATTACATCCGTAATGGACGCAGCGAATAGCGCCTGCACATGCCATTACGTCTGAAATTCCGGAGCCGTTTTCTCCTGAAAACAGCTCCGTAATTTCAGCCGTAATGGACGCTGCCGTGTGAACATACCCTAAAATGAGCATCAGCCCCCCACTCACAGTAAAACTACCATCAGCCCGTCCACTCACAGTAAAACTACCATCAGCCCCCACTCACAGTAAAACGACCATCAGCCCCCCACTCACAGTAAAATGACCATCAGCCCCCCACTCACAGTAAAATGACCATCAGCCCCCCACTCACAGTAAAACGACCATCAGCCCCCCACTCACAGTAAAACGACCATCAGCCCCCCACTCACAGTAAAACTACCATCAGCCCCCCACTCACAGTAAAATGACCATCAGCCCGTCCACTCACAGTAAAATGACCATCAGCCCCCCACTCACAGATGCCCCCTGTATAGTACCACACAGCCCCTTGTAGGTCGTGCCACACAGCCCCCTTGTAGGTAGTGCCACACAGCCCTCTTGTAGGTAGTGCCACACAGCCCTTTTGTAGTTCGTGCCACACAGCCCTCTTGTAGGTAGTGCCACACAGCCCTCTTGTAGGTAGTGCCACACAGCCCCCTTGTAGGTCGTGCCACACAGCCCCCTTGTAGGTAGTGCCACACAGCCCCCTTGTAGGTAGTGCCACACAGCCCTCTTGTAGGTAGTGCCACACAGCCCCCTTGTAGGTAGTGCCACACAGCCCCCTTGTAGGTAGTGCCACACAGCCCTCTTGTAGGTAGTGCCACACAGCCCCTTTGTAGGTAGTGCCACACAGCCCCCTTGTAGGTAGTGCCACACAGCCCCCTTGTAGGTAGTGCCACACAGCCCCCTTGTAGGTAGTGCCACACAGCCCCCTTGTGGTTCGTGCCACACAGCCCCCTTGTAGTTTCGTGCCACACAGCCCCCTTGTAGTTTCGTGCCACACAGCCCCCTTGTAGGTCATGCCACACAGTCCCCTTGTAGGTCATGCCACACAGCCCCCTTGTAGGTCATGCCACATAGCCCCTTTGTAGGTAGTAGGGATGTCACGACACCTGAATTTGGACTTCAATACCGATACTTCGTGTAGTATTGCAATTTCGATACCAAAACGATATTTTGCCAACAGTAATAAAAAAAAGTTCTTCCATTTTCTGATGTGAGGCGCGAGGTGTGATGATGAATTTAACCTCCATTTGCCTCACATTAATAGTAATTAACCCCATCATGTTTCTCAGTCATAATGGGTTAATGTGTGAGGTACATGATGGGGTTAATTACTATTAATGTGAGGCACATGGAGGTTAAAATCATCACACCTCGTGCCCCATAATAATAAGTGAAAGAAGTTTTTTTTAAATTTATTTCTGAAGTCTTTCTGCCAAAAAAACTGCACCAAAATTTGGTGCTGTTTTTCAGGTGAAATTCCCTGCGGTTCTCAGGACGTATACACTGTGTCGTTTTACGTATCCACCCTGTGTGTTCCTACCCTTATAATCAAGTTGCTCTCCCCACAAATATTATCTCTAAGGGCTTATTCAGACGAACGGGATATACGTCCGTGCAACGCGCGTGATTTTCACACGCGTGGCACGGACCTATATTAGTCTATGGGGCCGTGCAGACATGTGCGTGATTTTTATGCTGCGTGAGTCCGCTGCATAAAAGTCATGACATGTCCGTTCTTTGAGCGTTTTTTGCGCATCACGCACCCATTGAAGTCAATGGGTGCGTGAAAACCACGCATGGCACACGGAAGCACTTCCATGCGAACAGCGTGATTCGCGCAACAACTGTCAAAAGGATGAATGAAAACAGAAAAGCACCACCTGCTTTTTTGTTTACAAACATCCAAATGGAGTGTCATAATGATGGCGGCTGCGCGAAAAGCACACAGCCGCGCATCATATGCTGCTGCCGCACGGAGCTGTCAAATGCATTTTGCGCAGGCAAAACGCCGTGTTTTTTGCGTGCGCAAAAGGCACGCGCTCGTGTGAATCCAGCCTAAGGGTAAGGCCACACGGAGCAGCCCTGACACGGTCGCAACGCAGCTAACAACCACGCCGCCACCATGTTCAGTGCGGCTGTCAAACAGCCTGTTAGTGGCCGCACGTATTCCGGTTACACGCGCACTGCCGCTCCATTCATTCTCTATGGGAGCGCCGGAGATAGCCGAGTGCAGTGTTCTGCTTTTTCTGCCGCTCCCATAGAGAATGAATAGGGGGTAAGTTGTTGTAATTTGCAAAATCGTGCGGCCATAAAGGGTGTATTAATTCATGGCCGCACGATTTTGCAGATAAAGGGACGGTTTACCAGCGTTAACGTGCGGCCATGAATTAATACACCCTTTATGGCCGCACGATTTTGCAAATTACAACAACTTACCCCCTATTCATTCTCTATGGGAGCGGCGGAAAAAGCAGAACACTGCACTCGGCTATCTCCGGCGCTCCCATAGAGAATGAATGGAGCGGCAGTGCGCGTGTAACCGGAATACCCCTTAACGAGGTATTGGACAGCCGCTCCTACATAGTGCCAAGCGCGGTTGTTGACCGCGTTGCGACAGTGTGAGGGCCGCTCCGTGTGGCCGTACCCTAAAGAATCCTTTCTCCCCATACATAACGCTAAGTTCCCCTCCCCCATGATTCATAATAAGCTCCTACACCACAAAATAAACTATACAGAAGTCCCCCTCCCCACAAAATACATGTATAAAGAATCCCCCCACTCCTATAGCATTTAGGGCAATGTCCCCTCCCCCACAAAATCGATCTGTAAAAAATACACACTCAAAGTACCTCTAACCTAGCCTCCCCTCCCCCACAAAATCGATCTGTAAAAAAACACACACACACACACAAAGTACCTCTAACCTAGCCTCCCCTCCCCCACAAAATCGATCTTTTAAAAAAAACAAAACATCCTGTTACACATCAAATAAAGCCCCCTCTCTCCCCCTCCCTCACACTGCACATAAATAGACATAGATTAATCTAAAGCTGCTGCACTTACCTGACTCTGGAGCTCCGTGGAGGAGTCTTCACTGGGGCAGCAGCACAGCAGGAAGGAGCTGCTTGAGGCTCTGAGTGTGTGTGACACTGCAGTACAGGCTGTGCCGATTGGTGGAGCAGACAGAGGCACCTGCTGCTCCTCCAATCAGCGCTCACTTCACGCAGCAGTGCAGAGGGAGGAACATTTCTCCTCTCTTCTGCTCGTACCCACTGGCGCCCCCCTTGCAGCATGGCGGCCGGCGCCCTGTGCGACCGCACGTGTCGCACATAGCTAAGGCCGGCCATGCTCAAATACGTCTGTTGGGGACATTTATTTGTTACAACGTCTGATCAGACAAGCCGATCTCTTAAATTAGGACTCCGTCTGTATGGTAACAGAGGAGGCGATTTAAATTCAGGTATTCCTAAGCAACCCCTTTCCAATATTGACCTGTTTTGTCTCAGGTTGTCCCCAATCCCATTACTAAGAGGGCGGTAGATGGAGACAAATGGGATTCATTGCAAGTTGTCCGTTCTACACTTTCTACCCAAGAGTGACTCTTTGTCCACCATACGGCCTTCCCTTTCTGTTGTTGAACCACATTTAATGGATAGATGCCTTGTTTTACGTCTGAAAATAGGGCTACAATACGTCGGCAAACATCTGCCCATTCATTTGAATGGGTTTGCCGACGTACTGTGCAGACGTCCTGTCATTTACGCGTCGTCGTTTGACTGCTGTCAAGCGACGACGCGTAAATTGACTGCCTCGGCAAAGAAGTGCAGGACACTTCTTTGCAACGTAATTTGAGCCGTTCTTCATTGAAGTCAATGAAGAGCAGCTCAAGATTACAGGCGTCAAAGACGCCTCGCATAATACGAGGAGCAGCATTTACGTCTGAAACGACGCAGCTGTTTTCTCCTGAAAACAGTCTGTCTTTTCAGACGTAAAAGCCTCTCATCGTGTGCACATACCCTAAAAATACATTTTATTGATAGATACTAAAATAAGCTCTTGAAGCCCAATTACATATAACAACAGGCTCAGACAGGTGGTCAGCAGCAGAGAAGGTCTATTAGTAGTGGTAATATTGATAAGAAAACTAATGGTGGAATAATATTACCACTACTAATAGACCTTCTCTGCTGCTGACCACCTGTCTGAGCCTGTTGTTATATGTAATTGGGCTTCAAGAGCTTATTTTAGTATCTATCAATAAAATGTATTTTAATCGTTCTAATCAGGCAGTAAATCTATTTTCACTCATAGGTGGATTCTTATTTGAGGGCAAGGCCAAGTCCGTAAATGGACCTTCTCCTGTTGGCTACCACCTTACTTGAGTAAATCCCCCATAGTCCTAAGAAGGGGCATATATGCCTCCTCTAAACCCAACTCCTGACACCTACGTCTGTCATTAATTTATTTATTTTTTTTTAATTTTAGCTTCCGCCTAAACAGTTGTAGGTCTTTGACCCATGAAAACAAGTCAAAAGTCGGGGTAGGGACAAATGAGAGTCCTCTCTTTAACACACAAATTTCCCCTTTAGATCGTACTCTTTGAGAAAATTTGTGTTGGGGTATTGGGGTCTGCCTCTTCCCCTAACACTAGGACGCGAAATGTATCACTGTCGTAATCAAATGAAGATATTTCTGTATACATATCTGGTATACACTACCGTTCAAAAGTTTGGGGTCACCCAGACAATTTTGTGTTTTCCATGAAAACTCACACTTATATTTATCAAATGAGTTGCAAAATGACTAGAAAATATAGTCAAGACATTGACAAAGTTAGAAATAATGATTTTTATTTGAAATAATAATTTTCTCCTTCAAACTTTGCTTTCGTCAAAGAATGCTCCATTTGCAGCAATTACAGCATTGCAGACCTTTGCCATTCTAGCTGTTCATTTGCTGAGGTAATCGGGAGAAATCTCACCCCATGCTTCCAGAAGCCCCTCCCACAAGTTGGATTGCCTTGATGGGCACTTCTTGCGTACCATACGGTCAAGATGCTCCCACAACAGCTCTATGGGGTTGAGATCTGGTGACTGCGCTGGCCACTGCATTACAGATAGAATACCAGCTGCCTGCTTCTTCCCTAAATAGTTCTTGCATCATTTGGAGGTGTGCTTTGTGTCATTGTCCTGTTGTAGGATGAAATTAGCTACAATGAAGCGCTGTCCACAGGGTATGGCATGGCGTTGCAAAATGGAGTGATAGCCTTCCTTATTCAAAATCCCTTTTACTTTGTACAAATCTCCCACTTTACCAGCACCAAAGCAACCCCAGACCATCACATTACCTCCACCATGCTTGACAGATGGCGTCAGGCACTCTTCCAGCATCTTTTCAGTTGTTCTGCGTCTCACAAATGTTCTTCTGTGTGATCCAAACACCTCAAACTTCGATTCGTCTGTCCATAACACTTTTTTTCAATCTTCCTCTGTCCAATGTCTGTGTGCTTTTGCCAATATTAATCTTTTCCTTTTATTAGCCAGTCTCAGATATGGCTTTTTCTTTGCCACTCTGCCCTGAAGGCCAGCATCCCGGAGTCGCCTCTTCTAATGTTCCTACTGTAGGAGTGTGACAGACGTTTTTTCAACGGCCGACACACGGCCGGGAAACACTGTCGTTTGAATGGGGCCTAAGACATTTAAATGTTTACCCTTAAACCACTCCAGTGTACTTTATCAGTATGTTTATGGTCCTTGTCCTACTGGAAGGTGAACCTCGTCCCAATCTCAAATCTCTGGCAGACAAACAGGTTTTCCCTAAGAATTTACCTGTATTTACTGCCATCCATCTTTACTTCAATCCTGACCAGTTTTCCAGTCCCAGCCAATGAACAGCATCCCCACAGCTTGATGCGGCCATCACCATGTTCTTGTGGTAATGGGAAGTGTTGGTTTGTGCCACACATATCACAATAATGGACAATGATTGACAAAAAGTTACTATGATCGCTCTCCCCCTTGAATTTCCATCATATTGGCAGTGCATCTCCATGTTTACAAGTTGTGCTGCTGACAACGATAATATTTTGTGCTGCAGAAACGATTCAATTAGCCGATGTATTTGTCATGGTTTTTGCTTCATTATTTTTTTTGCATGTGTTTTTTGGGCAAAAATACTAAACATATTTTCCTGTAATTTTAATCAAAGAACACCAAAACTACCTTAAACAGTAACTAAACTTTTAGACTTGTCAGAAGTTTTGATCGGTGGGGGTCTGAGCACTATGACTCACAGATTGCTAAAACGAAGTGGCAGAAACACTCGGGTAAGTGCTGTGCCAATTCGTCTCTGATTGTCTTTTCTCGGCTTTCCTCGGAGTGGTGTACAGGCTCAATAGAAAGTCTATGAGTTTGTGCAATACTCGCTCAGCTTTCCGAGGAAAGCCGATTAAAAACAAAGCGGCAGAGCACCCACCTGAGTGCTTCTGTCACTTAATTTTAGCGATCGTGGGGGTCTTAGTGTTTGGACACCCACCGATCAAAATTTCTATGGTATTTTTGGCGTTCTTTGATTAAAATTACAAGAAAATTTGTTTATAATTTTTCCCCCAAAAAAACACATGTTAATGCAAAATAAAGCAAAAACCTAGGCAAAAACATCACTGACATTATTGTTATCTAGTATACTCGGTTGATGAAGGAAGTTGAGGCATAAGGGTATGTTCATACGCTGCAGATTTGATGTGTATCCGCCCAGCGGCGTAGCTAAAGGCTCAGGGTGTGGGACCCATAATGCAATGTCTATAGTTCAGAAAGGGTACCTGAGGCAATGTAGACAGTAGCGGTGGAGTCAGGCTAAGATGAAGTTCCGACAGTAGACACACACCCTGCGGGGTGCGACACAATAGAGACTCCAACTCTTGAAGGCACCATAGCACAGGACACAGGGTACAGGCAGCAGGAACGGGTAACACTGGGAACTGGAAAACACTAGGAGACCATTTTCAAGGACAAACTTAACCCCTTCCCTCCGCAGCCATTTTTCGGATTTTCACTTTTGTTTTTTCCTCCCGACCTTCCAAAAGCCATAACTGTTTTATTTTTTCATCAATATTGCCGTATAAGGGCTTCTTTTTTGCAGGACGAGTTGTAGATTTTCACAGCATCATTTTTTTTACCATATAATGTAGTGGGAAATGAGAAAAAAAATATTTGTGGGGTGGAATAGGAAAAATATAGCGGTTCCTCAACCTTTTGGGTGGTTTTATTTTTACGGCGTTTTCCGTACGGAAAAAATGGCATGTTAACTTTATTCTGCGGGTCAATACAATTACAGTGATACCAAATATATATAGTTTTCTTTATGTTTTACTACTTTTACAAGGAAAAAACTGATTGTTAAAAATAAAATTTTAGTTTTCTCGCCACATTCTGAGAGCCATAACGTTTTTTATTTTTCTGTCGATTTACCCGTGTGAGGGCTTATTTTTTGCGGGGCGAGCTGCAGTTTAGGTACGTGAGAATTTTTAATCACTTTTTATGTAATTTTTTGTGGGAGAAGAAGTGACCAAAAAACAGCATATATGAGGTTTTACATTTTTATTTTTTTTACGCGGTTCACCATGCGGACTAAATAATGATATATTGTAATAGTTCAGACTTTTACAGACGCGTCGATACCAGTTATGTTAACTTTTTATTTTTTTTACATTTTGCTTCAAGGGAAAATTGGAAAAGGGTTTTTTTTTTGAGCTTTTAATTTATTTCTTTTTTTGTATTTGTTAAAAAAAACTTTATTTGACTGTTTCTTACTTTTTTTACTTGTCCCCCTAGGGGACTTTAACCAGCGATCGTTAGATTACTTGCACGATATACTGCAATACTAATGTATTGCAGTATTTAGCGATTCTGACAGTCTCCTATGAAGCCCTTATAAGAGTACAAAGATCGCGGACCCGGGGCGACTTCGTCAGACTCCCAGGCAGCCGTGCCGTGCCAACCAACGGGGGGGGGGCGTAGGGACGTTACAGGGGGTCACCCCACTGTTTTTTAGTAATTTAAATTCCACATTCGCTATTGAACATGGCATTTAACTGGTTAAACAAGTGCGATCACGCTTGAACGGGATCCCGCTCGTTACCCGCAAGTGTAACACACAGCCGACACACTCGCTCTATGGAGTGGTCTAAGCCCGTGAGCCCGCTCCATATAGCCCCACCAGGCGTGCACAGTATATATACGGCGGATGTCAGGAAGGGGTTAAGGTAACACAACAATGCTCAGGCAAGGGTCGAGAGGGCAGAGCCCCTTTTATAGTCCCAAAGCATTCTGGGCTAATTGCAGTATTCTGCAACTGTGCGCGTACTGGCCCTTTAAGGCCGTGAACGCGCGGGCGTGCGCGCCCTTCGGGAGACAGTGTCCGGACTACTCGCTCGTCCATGACCGCGGACATCAGAGGGTGAGTCAGGATGATGGTCCGCAGCCATAGATGTTACAGTATCCCCCCTCTTACACCTCCTCTTACGCCCCCTCTTCTTGGGGCCAGAGCGGGAGAGAAACTTCTTCAGGGAGGAGGAGCATTGATGTTCTCCTCTGGCTCCCAGGACCTCTCCTCTGGATCAAATCCTCTCCAATCCACCAAATAAAACGTTCTTCCTCCTCCTACTCTCTTGGTGTCCAAGATCTCCCTCACCGCGAATGTCCCTGACGAGTCGCCAAGAGCCACTGCGGAACTAGGAGTCCTGTAGTAGCGGTTCAGGACCACAGGCTTCAGCAAGGAGATGTGGAAGGAGTTTGGGATCTTGAGGGTGGGAGGCAGACGAAGCTTGTAAGAGACAGGATTTATTTGCAGCAGAATCTCGAGGGGTCCGAGGAACCTGGGAGCAAACTTGCAAGATGGCACCCTTTTAGTCGGATATTCTTGGAAGACAGCCAGACCTTGGTACCTGGAAGAAACTGGGGAGGTTCTCATCTTCTAGTGTCTGCCTTTCTCTTCATGCGGTCGACCGCCAGCAGAATAGAAGATCGGGTCTGATGCCATATCTGCAGAGGGTCCCTGAAAGTAGAGTCAGCTGCAGGCACCTGGGACATAGTGGAAACAGGAAGAGGTATTCGTGGGTGTTGGCCATAGACAATGAAGAATGGGCTGGAGGTGGTGGACACACTAGTATGGTTTTTATTAAGAGAACTCAGCCCAAGGAAGTAGCTGCACCCAGTCATCATGCTGCCTGGAGATAAAGTGCCGTAGATAGTTCTCCATAATCTGATTAACCCTCTCGACTTGACCATTGGACTGGGGATGGTAGGCCGAGGAGAAGTCCAACTGTACACCGAGGAGACCGCAGAGTGCTCTCCAGAACTTTGAGTTGAACTGAACCTCTCGATCCGAGACAATATGCAGAGGCATGCCGTGCAGACGGAAGATGTGTTGGAAGAAGAGGCCGGCCAGTCGGGAAGCAGAAGGCAGACCAGTCAGTGGAACAAATTGAGCCATTTTGGAGAATCGATCCACCACCACCCAGACCACACTACATCCAGCAGAGAGAGGCAGATCTGTGACAAAGTCCATTGCAATTTGTTGCCAGGGGGCATCGGGCACAGGAAGTGGCTGGAGCAGACCAGCTGGTCTGGAGTGGGCAACTTTATTTGCTGCACATGCCGTGCAGGAAGAGACAAAATCTGGGACGTCTTTGGGCAGCGTGGGCCACCAGAACTGACGTGGCAATTATGTCTCTTCAGGACGATGAAGGATTGATGCTGACGTGAAGGCCTTCTTTAAGCTCTTGAATGCGGTCTCTGCTTTTGGAGTCCACACCTTGGCATTCATGCCCTTTTTGGTGAGGGTAGGGATTGGAGCTGTCAGTGAGGAGAAGTTGGGAATGAATAGCCGGCGTCTCCCAGGAGGGAGTTGCTGCCGGGAACTCGCTCGTCCATTGCCGCGGCCGTCAGAGGTTGTCAGGATGACGGTCCGCGGCCATAGATCTTACAGTATCCCCCCTCTTACGCCCCCTCTTCTTGGGGCCAGAGACGGAGAGAAACTTCTTCACGAGGGCAGGAGCATTGATGTTCTCAGGAAAATGGTCTGCAGCCATAGACGTTACAGTCAGCTTGGGCCCCCTTACCCTACCCAACACCCCAAGACCTCTGCATGCACTTATGCCCAGCTGCCTTGCCCAACAGCCCCCATCGATACCCACACAATATAATGCCCCCAATAGCCGGCCCACACAGTATAATGCTCCCCATAGCTGCCCCCATACAGTATAATGCTCCCTGTAGCTGCCCCCATACAGTATAATACCCCCATAGCTACCCCCATACAGTATAATACCCCCATAGCTGCCCTCATACAGTATAATGCCCCCCATAGCTGCCCCACACACAGTATAAAGCCCCGATAGCTGCCCCCACACAGTATAAGGCTTCCCATAGTTGCCCCCATACAATATAATGCCCCCGATAGTTGCCTCCATACAGTATAATGCCCCCATAACTGCCTACGTAGTATAATGCCCCCATTGCAGACCCCATAAAGTATAATTTCCCTCATAACTGCCCAACACAGTATAATGCCCTCATAGCTGCTCCACACAGTATAATACCCCGATTGCAGACCCCACACATTATTTATGCTCCCCATAGTTTCCCCCATACAGTATAATGCCGCCATACAGTATAATGCCCCTCATAACTGCCCAATACAGTATAATGCCCCCCATAGCTGCCCCCCACACATTATAATGCCCCCATAGCTGCCCCATGAGTGACTCGGCCCAGACAGGCACGATGACATCACTAAATCGTGCCTGTCTGCGCTGAGCCGCAAGTGGCTCACGGCACAGTTAATGCTGGAGCAAGGAGCCGTCAACTCCTTGCTTTCTCATTAAATTTAACTGTATCTGAGGACGCATATACAGTTGGAACTGGGACCTCGGTGAGTAGGTCACAACCCCCCGGTTGCAATGTTTTGTATCATGCAGTTTGCGGTGGGGAGAGGAGAGGGGGGCCCTGTAATTTAAAGCCCCACCCTCTCCTCTCTCCACCGCAAACACAGACAGCACAATAAAACACACATACATTACGGCCCCCTCTGCAGCTCACCTGCAGTCTTCCGTGCTCTTCCACACCGGCTCTTCCACACTGGTTGGAACGCCCCTCACGTGACGTCATGGTCACATGGTACACGTCTAAAGGAGCCCTGCCAGTAACCAGGAAGTTCCGGCGTCACGGCACATATAGAATTAGCATTAGCGCACTATGGGCCCCCCTGGTTTAGGGGACCGGTCGCAAGTGCGACTGCTGTGACCCCTATAGCTACGCCTCTGCATCCGCTTCAATTTACTGTACAATTTGTGTAGATGGGATTTTATTTTTTTCTACAATGTTTTGGGGGAAAAGGGAAAAAGTTTTTTTTCTTTGAACTGTTAATATTTTTAATATAATTAATATATGGAAAAATGTATTTAACTTTTATTATTAGTCCCTCTAGGGGACTTCAACCAGCGATCGTTGTATCGCTTGAATGATAAACTTCCATACTATTGTATATCTCAGTATATCGCCTGAGGCAGGGTTTAATAGGATCACAAAGGTGGCAGACCTGGGGACCTTCATTAGGCCAACAGGCTGCCATGACAACCATTGACACCCTGCAATCGCATCACGGGGGGGAAGCAGGATCCTTCTTGTTGCAGTGAAGTGTCGGCTGTTTCATACAGCTGACACACGCAAGTTATTTGCGGGCTCGTGAGCCCGCTCTATACTTTCCCTCTCGGCCTCCACAGTATATATATATGGCAGATGTCGGGAAGGGGTTCAAAACCTCATTTACATGTACTGGAAAAAAAATCAACACTGAAAAACAAGTATGCTGTTGATTTTCAAATCCACAACATTCCTACGTTATGGATTATGACCGCAGATATCGTCCATTTAATGTATCAGGTGAATTCCACTGTACAATCCATTTAAGAAGTGAAAGTTTTGCTGCAAAATCACTGTGATTTCAGCTGCGGATTTGTGGCAGGATATGAGGGTGAATTTTTCCACTGCATGTGAACTCAGCCTAAGGGCTTGTCCGAACGTAGCGGAATTGCTGCTTTTTTCTCGTCCAGAATTGAGGAATGAAAAAACGCAGCAGAATACAGTAGCAGCAAAGTGGATGAGATTTAACAAATAATGAGCGGAAAAAACGCTCAGAAATGGACCTGTGGTGCAGAATTTTATTCCAGAGCATGTCAATTGTTTTTGCATAATCGCTCCGTATTTTCTCCTGGGATGACGCTTTATCCTATATGACCGCTGCTGCAGCCAATCACAGGCTGTAGCAGCGGACACATGGATGAAACGTCATCACAGGAGGCCGGCCTGGATGACGTCAGAGGGTCGGCCTCCTGGGATGACGCTTCAACCCATGTGACCACCACTGCAGCTAATTACAGGCTGCAGCAGTCTCGTGGGATGAAACTTATTTAGTATGTTTTCCATTACTTAGAGTCCATCATGTTTCACCAAATTTTCCATAAATCAAGTACAAGTGATGATACATTTTGTAAGGCCTCGTTCACATCTGCGTCGGAGGCTTTGTTAGGGGTCTCCGTCGTAGATCCGGCTGAGATCACCGGAGATCAGCATGCTGCGCTATTGTCTCTGGTAAAACCACAGACACACTGACGGAAAGCCGGCGGAACCCATTAAAGTCAATGGGTTCTGTCGGCCGCTGGCGGTTTCCGTTTTGCAACGGAAACATTGCTTCTGGCATTACAGAATGTCACAATGCAGATGTGAACATAGCCTTAGATATCTTTTATAGCAAAATGCCTCTTTCTCCACCTACACCAACTTTTCTCTTCGTCCAGCCTCTTAAAACCAATCTCTCACTTTTAATCCACTGCTAATATCCGTCGATTTTCGGCTTCACTGGGGGATCAGGCTACAACTTCTGCCCATAGAAGTCTAAGAAGAGGAGAGGGGGTGGAGGAGGGCCATAGGTTCTTAATCTCAGCCTGTGCCTAACAGGAGAGCCTGAGTAAGGCCTCATGCACACGACCATATTTTTGTCCACCCGTAAATACTGGCGTAAATACGGGTCCTTGGTCACACGTATTCGACCCGCATTGCACCAGTATTTACGGACCCGTGCCCGTAAATACGGGTCCGGTGTCACCCGTACTCCACCCGTATTTACGGGCACGTTTTTGGCTGCAAAATTGCACTGCACTAATCGGCAGCCCTTCTCTCTATCAGTGCAGGATAAAGAGAAGGGACAGCCCTTTCCGTAATAAAAGTAAAAGAAATTCATACTTACCCGGCCGTTGTCTTGGTGACGTGTCCCTCTCCTGACATCCAGTCCGACCTCCCTGGATGACGCAGCAGTCTATGTGACTGCTGCAGCCAGTGATTGGCCTGTGATTGGCTGCAGCGGTCACATGGACTGTAACGTCATCCCACGAGGCCGGACTGGAGGAAGAAGCAGGGAGTTCTGGGTAAGTATGAACGTCTCTTTTATTTTTATTTTTACAGCTTTATCTATATTCTGATCGGTAGCCACTGTCCAGGGTGCTGAAACAGTTACTGCCGATCGTTTAACTCTTTCAGCACCCTGGACAGTGACCATTTACTGAGGTCGCCTAGCAACACTCCCATAATTACGGGTGCACACACGTAGTCACCCGTAATTACGGGAGCCCCATAGACTTCTATGGGCTGCCCGTGCCGTAATTACGGCCTGAAATAGGACATGTTCTATCTTTTTCAAAGACACGGGCACCTTCCCTTAAGCATACGGGGAGGTACCCGTGGCCAATAAAAGTCTATGGGCCCGTAATTACGGCAGTTTTTATGGTCGTGTGCATGAGGCCTAAGAGAAAGGTAAAGACACACAGTTACAGTATTGGGAGTGGTTTTAGTGCCAGACTTGGCTTCTCTGTTTCTAGAGCTGCAGCTCTGTGAGAACCATGTAGCATAAGTGTGATCTCAGATGCATTTCTGCATTCTCTAGTGGTCTCTCAATCTTACTAAGCAAAGCTTAAAATATTAAATAAATTACATCAAAGTATTCCCAAGGCTATGATCATACACTGTGCTGCAGCTATTAAAACCCCAGTAAGAGGACATGGCGTGTACCCTCTGGGGTACATGTACCAGGAGTTGAGAAGCTAGGCTCTAGATGACAGCATGTAGGACATTTAGCATGGCCGGAGAGTGTTTGTATAGTGAATAAGGGTCTACACTAGGAAAGTGGACATATTTTTATTGTACCCACCCTCCTTTGTATGCCCTTCTGTTTTTGTAACTCTAGACAACTCACCATTCTAATTTTATTTCAGGAATACATCCATCTCTGTGGAGCAGGGATGATATTATTCAGTGGTTACGATGGGCAGAGGAAGAGTATTCACTAAAGAAAACAGATGACAGCAAGTTTGTAATGAATGGAAGAGCGCTGTGTATTCTTACAAAGTTTGATTTTAAAGCCCGTTCTCCTAGTTCAGGTACAGAACTTTTCACTGTTTACATTCGTAATATTCGTAATATTAATAGAGATATGCTTTTGACAATATATAATTAATTTCCTTTATGTATTAATGTGAGATTCACATTTTTATCTAGAAATCAAATAAGCTGTTATGGAATAATTTTAATTTATTCCACTTAAGCAAGAGAAAGTAGTTAAGAAATACAAAAAAAATCTCCAAATTAGTCACCCTATGCTCGTGCAGGCACTATGTATGTGCACTTTATACACAATCTAAAGTAATTATGTTACCAAGACTAAAAGTACACTTCATAGTGTGAAACATGTCCGCCTACCAGAACCCTTCATAGCTCAAGCTGGTCAAAGTTTTAATGATAATCTTCAACGATACAAAAAATTATTATGAATGTTAATGATAATCGTTATGTATATTCTACTAAAAACAATCGGCTCTGACCAATGTAAATTCCCCCCACCAGTAATTGTTCGTGCTTTAAAATTATTTGATCATATAATTTATGTTACCATCATCTGCATCTGTCAAAAATTTATATGGCCTTGTGGGAAAGTGCGCGTTCAAGCTGGATAGCGGCACAGTTACGACACTCTGAGCCGCAGTAGTTTAGTATACTTTCTACAGGGCACATATCAGGCAACTCACCTCTCCCTACACTCCTGGCGAGCAGTGGCAAAGCGGCGTCCGTTACGGCAGAAATTACGGTACTGTTTTCAGGAGAAAACAGCACCGTAATTTCAGCCATAATGGCATGTGCAGGCGTCTTTCGCTGCGCCCATTACGGACGAAATTGAAGCTGTTTTTCCATGGAGTCAATGGAAGTCCAATTACGTCTCAAGAAGTGACAGGCACTTCTTTGACGCGGGCGTCTTTTTTACGCGCCGCCTTTTGACAGCGTAAAAAAAATGACCGTCGGCACAGAACATCGTAAAACCCATTCAAATGAATGGGCAGATGTTTGTCGACGCTTTTGAGACGCATTTTCGGACGTAATTCGAGGCTAAAATGCCCGAATTACGTCCGTAAATAGGGTGTGTGAACCCAGCCGGAGTCTTTCTGGCAATACTGTCTGGCCGCTGTCATACCTTTAGAACAAAGTCTACAGGCCCCATTCAAGATGGTGCCAGCTCAACTGCCTGGAGGAGACCATACGGTCCACCCTTCAAGACTCTTCGGAGCCCAGCCACTCATTCCTAGAGGGCTCTTCTGTTAGACACAGGCAGAAATTAAGAGCCTCTGACTTTACAAATCTGCTACAGCAATCCCATGCCCTACTTGAGATGGAGCTGAACAAGACCTCAGCTAAAATTACTCATGACCTCATTAAAGAAATTAGGGAGCTGGGCACCCGAACAGATCTCCTAAAACAGTGCATGGATGAAATGGTGTGTCCCACTCCTCACTCCAGTATGACCTGCTGGAAGACCGGGATGACAACTTGCAACTCCAGAACAAGCTAGAGGATTTTGAGAATATAGCCTGCCGGGACAATGTTTGTATAAGTGAACTATCCGAGCACATCGTTGACCTGCAAGCCACAATTACGGCGCTATTGCAGGAACTTTCCCTTAAAATCTCAGCAGAGCGCCTTGAAATGGATAGGGTTCTTCAAGTCTTGATGGCTAAGTAAGTTCAGGGACCCTCCGTGACATCATCACAAAGTTACATTTCTACTGCACCAGGTAGGAATTGATGTTGGCAGCCCATACTGCCACTTCCCTGACTTTTCAAGGTCACACGTACCAACTAATTTCTGACCTGGCACCTTTTATCATAGCCAAGAAACGTGCTTTAAAGCCCTACTTAGAAATTCTGCAGAGGAAGAACATCATGTACCAATGGATTTTCCCCTTTAAATTTACATTTATCTCCAATGACAAGGTTCGCACTGTCCTTTACCTTAAAGGGGTGAAAAAATGCTTATCACAGCTTTGTTTGGAAGGCACCACATCCAGCCTATCACCTCCTCCAGATGACCTATCCCAGAGCAGACCCAGTACCTCACAGCTTACATTCCAGTACCTATCCCAGAGCAGACCAGCCCAGCACGCAGCTATAAATGCTCAACCTCATCCCAGCATGTGCCTTGACTTCTTGCTGGACTTTCCACATTGTGCAGCTAAATGTAATCAGCTACTCTAGATTAGTATCACATACAGTTTTTTGCTTCTCATTTGCAACATACGCCTCTTATGCTGTTGCTGATTGACATTACGAGTAATTTTTATTGATTTTCAGTTTTTTCCTCCCCAACCCCCTCTTTTTTTTTTTTTTTTTAGTAATTTATTCTTATTGTTATCTTTTTGCTTATACTTGCATATTGATATGTAGGCTAATACCTGTATAATGTTTTCAATGTGTTCACAGTCATTCTACATCATGATGTTTCTTTAGGCTTCTGTCCCCCTGTTCCTTTACCCCCTCCGTTGGTCACACCAGATAAACTTTATATTGCGCCCTTCAATTCTACAATTGCAGAGAGTTCTCTATTCCTCACCACTGCAGTGCAATGTCGTCCCTCTTTCACCACACTTATCTTTCACGGAAACCCTACACATGGGTCGCTGATGATCCTTTACTGATCGATAGTTTAATGCTGCTCTCCTCACGCCCTTAACTTTAGTATTGCACAGCGTGCAAGGCTAAAACTCACCGCACAAGAAATCCAAAAGATTCCATTATTACCATATTATCCATGTTGATGTGGTTTGCTTACAAGAGACTCATTTCTCCACATCCTCTCGCGCCTAACCATATAGTCCATGCAGTACCTGGCTATTCCCCTACCTGTTTTAGAGGCTGTACTTCCACTTGTGATGTTCTGTATACCTGGAGGACTTGGAGGACTAGGAGGACTTGCACCACAGTAGCAAATTTTAGTACCAAGATATACTACCTCATTTGTACTGTGACAGGCTAATATTTGAGAAAAATTCCCTTTGGGAAGTCCTTCTCAATAAAAATATTAAAGGGGATTCCTATGCTAAGCAGAAGCTTGCCGGCATCCTATTTGTAGCCACAAAGCAGATGATAGCAAGCTCCTGAAAGCAACCTGTCCTCTTCTTATGAGAGATTTGTTCTCGAATGCAATATTACATGATTAACTCCTTATTGACCGGCCTATTTTAGACCTTAATGACCAAACTATTTTTTAAGTTTTTACATCGTCTCATTCAAAGAGCTATAACTTTTTTTATTTTTGCATAGCTGTCTAAGGTCTAAGGCCTTGTTTTTTGCGGGACAAATAGTAATTTTTAATAGCACCTTTTTGGGGTACATAGAATTTAAGGCAGGATTCAAAGAAAACAGCAATTTTTGCATTGTTTTTTTATTTAATTTTTTGGGAGGTTCACTGTGCGGGTTAAATGATGTAATAACTTTATAGTTGGGGTTGTTACGGACGGGGCGATACCAAATATGTGTAACTTTTTTTACTTTATTTTGTTTTTTAATAATAAAGCATTTTGTAAGGGGAATAAGTGGGTTTTTAATTTTTTTCTTCACTTTTTTGTTTTTACTTTTTATTAAACTTTTTTTTACTTTTTTACTAGTCCCACTAGGGGACTTCACTATGCGATCCTTCGATCACATTTATAATACACTGCAATACTTCTGTATTGCAGTGTATTATGCCTGTCCGTGTAAAACGGACAGGCATCTGCTAGGCCGTGCCTCTGGCATGACCTAACAGGCATATACTACATGCAGACCTGGGGGCCCTTATTAGGCCCCTCGGCTGCCATAGAAGACACCAGCACTCTGCGATCACACTCAGGGTGCCGGTGGGATGAGAGCTCCCTCCCTCCCTCTCTTCAAAACCACTCAGTCACCCTACTACAGTCCTTCCTGAAGATATAGGACCCATAAATAGCCTACATGTCCCCTCCTTGAGAGGCCTAAATTATCTCTCACCCCTAGGAGTCCCATTAATCACCCTACCGGATCATGACTCTCCTTTAGACCGAGCATATTTTGATAACTTGCCCACCGATACCCTCCCCTAGCCCTGTCTGTCCTTGTTCCGCTTTCTTGTTATCTGTGGGCCACCAGTTCCAGTTTTACTATGTCTCCACTTGTGTAGCAATTGTCTTTTGTCTTCTACGTATATGCAATGCAGTTACGATCTTCTGTAACAAAAGAGATGCCACTTTGTATTTGCTTGTATTAATGTTGTTTATTTAGAAATGTAATAAAAACAATGTTTTAAAAAAGGCATAATGTCTCCCATGATACAAAAAGATATTCCTGGTAAATATATATTTGTGTATGTTCCTTTTCCAATTAACATACTCACAAAAGCATTTGGAATACTTATCGTATCGGAAAATAATTCAATTTATAGCTCGTTTTACTTCTTCCTACATTCTCATTGTCTTCTGTCAGAGGTATGTTGAGTTGTGAAGATACACTCACAAAACAGCAGTATATCTACCAATAAACTAAATGGGTGACATTAGTCAGGTATGCCATTACATTATGACTGGCTTCTGACTACTTATGTCCAAACATTTAAAATCCATTGAGATAGCAGGAAAAGGTAGATGACAAAATTCTAAGACTGTTTAAAGCCTTAACAGAACAGGGCAGATCCTTATATTTAGCTTGTATATTCTCTGTGCATTGCATAACTACCAGTGATTTAATAGCTTTAATTTGGTGAACCTCAAAAACTTTGTAAGCGGTTCTCATAGGCAGGAAGGTATAATAAGAGCATGGCCTCAAATTTCTCTACCGCCATCATGGAAATATTCGGAGCTATGACTATAACGCTAGATTCACACGAGAGTAGGATATCTCGAACGTGAAAAACTGCCATTTTTCACGACTGGGGTGCATCTGTGCTGCACCCCTGTGGGACGCGTTATCACGCATCCCCCATAGACTAGAGCCTATGGAGGGATTCGTGAAGCACAAAAAAATTGGACATGTCCTATTTTTCATGGACCCTTCACAAGCTCTGTTGAAACAACGGTCGTGTGAACGGCCCCATTGAATTACATAGGTTTGTTTAGACGGCCGCCACACTGACTTATTCAACGTTCATGTGAATAAGGCCTAAAGTGTCTAAATGGCTTAGAAATTACAAAGCATGTCAAGATTTATTAAGTAATGTCTGGTATGGTGGCACAACACATATATAGGTGGTCCACCTTAAGATTTAAAACATTTAAAGTTGTGACACAAAGAGGATTGGAGGTCAGAGGGCTACATCTGGCTGAGCAGGTCTGATGTCGAACTATAAGAGACGTTGACATAACAGGAGTAATGTAGCTGTGGGTGCAGAGGTTGCAGTTGCAGCCAAGCAATGGTGCTATATCTACGTAAGATACTTCTACAGAATTATATCAATTACGTGATATTTGGAAGTGCCAGATTTTGCATCTGGGCTCAACAGGGTTTTCCAACAATCGAAAGACTCCCTAAAGCAGACTAAAATTGTTTGATGACATTTTAACCATGGTGACGTCATTATGGACGACATGTCAATGTGCTAGGACATAAACATTGGAGTAGTTGGGAATAACAAGGATAAATGTTGGAAAACCTCTTTCATGCTACGTTTCTGTATCACATATTTAATCATGTACTTTGGACTGTAAAAAAGACAGTAACACAAGCTAATACCTTTCTTCTTTTTTACAGGTGATGTTTTGTTTGAATTACTACAATGCATTAAGAATCACAGACAGGGGTTAGTAAGGTATTCTTTTTTCAGCCAGTGTATAAGAAAAAGTCACCATCCGCATCTACAGAGCTGCATAAATACAAGTGAGATATTCATTGTACACTGTATCTGTGTACTGGCTGTATGCTCATATGTACTTATTATATTGTACTTATTATATTTATATTCATAAATTAATTTGTGTCAATTCTTAGAGTGTCGCTGTTTCTGGAAAATAGGCAGACCCTTTTTTCTAATTTTGGACAACTCGTTTAAGCTGGCCATTTTCAGCAGATCACATGCATTTTAACTAAATAAATTACATCAGTTAAATGGATTTCATTGTTTATTTATCTTCTGGCATCCCAGTTAGGGCAGATTCAGACGAACGTTGCGTTTATGCGCGCGCAAAAAACGCGGCGTTTTGCGCGCGCAAAAACCACTTGACAGCTGCGTGTGTCATCCGTGTATGATGCGCGGCTGCGTGATTTTCGCGCAGCCGCCATCATAGAGATGAGGCTAGTCGACGCCCGTCACTGTCCAAGGTGCTGAAAGAGCTAACTGATCGGCAGTAACTCTTTCAGCACCCTCGACAGTGAATGCCGAACACAATATCGAGAAACCTGTTAAAAAAAAAGAAAAAGTTCGTACTTACCGAGAACTTCCCTTCTGGCCGTTGCCTCTCTTGACATCGGGCCCCACCTCCCTGGATGGCGCGGCAGTCCATGTGACCGCTGCAGCCTGTGCTTGGCCTGTGATTGGCTGGAGCTGTCACTTGGACTGAATTGTCATCCCGGGAGGTCAGACTGGAGGAAGAAGCCGGGAGTTATCGGTAAGTCAGAAGTTCGTTTTTTTTTTACAGGTTCATGTATATTGGGATCGGAAATCACTGTCCATGGTGCTGAAACAGTTTAACTCTTTCAGCACCCTGGACAGTGACTGTCTCCTGACGTCGCGTACTGGAATTTTTTTTGCCGGGTTCGGCCAAAACGAGTTCGGCCGAACCCGGTGAAGTTCGGTTCGGTTTTACGGGTTCGCTCATCTCAAAGACACTCCGTTTGGATGTTTGGAAACAGAAAAGCACGTGGTGCTTTTCTGTTTACATTCATCCTTTTGACAGCTGGTGCGCTGTTTCAGTCGGTTCGCACGGAAGTGCTTCCGTGCGACCTGCGTGGTTTTCACGCACCCATTGACTTCATGGGGTGCGTGATGCGCGAAATACGCGGAGATATTGAGCATGTCGCGCTTTTTGCGCAGCTGACAAACGCTGCGCAAAAAGCACGGACTCTCTGTACTGCCCCATAGACTTCTATTGGTCTGTGCGTGGCGCGTGAAAACCACGCGTCCCGCACGGACCCAATACACGCTCGTGTGAATCCCCCCTTAGAGAAATTACCCACTTCTGTACCCATTTGTCTCTGATTAGCATCTTGCTTGAGTATTTGCATAGTTCAGAATATCTGAGCACATATAGGGTCAGTTCACACGTTGCGTAAATACTGCAGTTTTTCCGCAAAGGAATTCGGAGGTAAAACCCGCAACAAATAGCAGTTGCGTTTTTTTGCGTCGGAATCACAGAGATTCCGCTGCAAAGAACTCAACTCACGATTTTAAAAAAAAATCTTATACTTACCCAGAAGTCTGTGTTTCTTCCTCCAGGCCAGCCTCGTGTGATGCCGTTTCAACCCATATGACCGGTGCAGCAAATCACAGGCTGTAGCGGCGGTCACATGGGAAAAAAACAGCATGCTCTTTCTTGCCGCGGTTACGCCTCTCACCTCACATTGAAATCAATAGGAGGCAGAGAAAGCGTTTTTCACTGCATTTTTTGCCATCAGCGCTCAATGGCCGTGGCGAAAAACGCAGCGTAACACGCCACGAAGATTGCGGCAAGAAATTACAGACAGGTCAAAATCAGGAATTTTGAGGCAGATTTTTCTGCCTGTAAAAACAATACGTGTGAACAGGGCCTTAGACATTTTCATTCCAGGATTTCATCAGTGTAACGTTTTGTATGTTATAAATGTCAAGCCAGGAGTACAGATGATGCAATCTTTAGAAATTATTTTGTTTTTCCAGAGTGTCCAAGTTGTTTAGAAAATAAAAAAAAAAGGGGTTGGTGACCCTGGTTACAATATATACTTCTGGATATGTGTTACCTGTTAGTATTACCTTTTAATATTCTGCTGCTACTATTAATTGTAATTCAATATTTAGACCAATTGATAGATATCTGAAGTTAGTATCAAATACAATAAAAACATTGGTAAGTCTTATGTGTCTAGTTGAAGTTAGACAACCAAATGTAAAATATGATGTTTTCACTGAAAGTACATTCTTATCAACATTTAAATCGCAAATTACAGGGCACTTAAAGCTCTACCCATCCTGCCTGGGAACACTACCAAAATCGTTAACCGCCCCAAAAAATCTTCAGGAAAACCCCTTTAAATGCAGATTAGAATAAACCTTGTCCCCTTTATGGTCCGGTTTGCAGGACAGTCCCACAAAAATAAGGACATTTAGCAAGTATGCAAATAAAATCTCTATAGTTATTTTAGGCAATGAAGGTGTCTGTGATATGAGTCTCAACTTCCATATAAGTATTATTAAAGAGGAAAATAAAAAAGAGTAATTAAAAGCTATGGGTGATACATGATTATTGCTTGAACTCCAATATACAAATATGAATAAATATTGCATAAAAACAACCTAATCATATATTGACTTGTGTGTTTAGAAACAGAGAATTCTCAATTATCTCCAAAACCAGCTACAGAGGATAATGTCCAAGATGTACCTCTCAATCTTTTCTGAAGGACACAAGGAACACAAAATAATGAAAGCTCTGCAGAACACATTGACTATATGGATAGAAAAATAAAGGGTAAATCTGAAAATAGAGAATGTCAAAAACGTTTTAAAATAGCTCAAAGCAGTCAATGGAAGATGTGGAGAGGCTTCAAGTAGGTCATTACTGAAATTAATGTCAGGAAGTCTCAAAACAAGTCTTCCTATGATACTTTATCTTACATATGTCCAGTTCTGATAATCTCCAGAAACATTTAATCACTTTATTTTTTACTAGTCATAACTGTATACTGACACAAATTCCTTTTTTCTAATCAGTTTTTATTTTCTGATTGTTTATATTTTTATTTTCTGTACATGATTATGGGGGTGAGTTCCTGCTCTGAGCTGTGAACAGCATTTTAGAGATTTGCTTTACAGCAGCCACATAGAAAACCCAGTCAGAAAACCACTCATTGACTTCTATGGAAGAGTGTTGTGGGCATGCTCTGTGTGCAGAGTTCATGTGCAGGGAGGGAAAAAGGTTAGGAGGATTGTAATCCTGCCTGTGAAAAGTGATCTCTGCAGAACAAGAAGTGTTAGCCTATTGTGAGGCTCAGTGGTCAGCGTGAGAACTGCAAGATCAATATTTTTTTTCGATACTGATAGTAATAGATTGTTTTATGGAAAATGATAAAACAAAAATGTAAGGGATTAGCTTTTTTACCCTTATTATTGAGACTGTTCCTGTTATTTCCACCCTTGTTATTGTGTGCGTGTAGCCTAGTGTTTAGAGGTTAAACTCTAACATTAACTATCGCCACTACATGTCATAGCAGACACCAGGAGGAAGTGAGATAAGGGAACTGGTTGCAGGAAGTAGAGTCGGTGTGTGTGTGTGTGTGTGTGTGTGTGTGTGTGTGTGACTGAGAGCTCGTGGAGGGTTAGAGGAACTGCTGAGCTTATTTTACGACAGCAGGCCACACCCAGCTAGCGTGAGATTTGCCGGTAGGCTGGAGAAATTCAGTGAGAGCCATTGCTATTTGACCAGCCGTGGCTGTGCCCAAAAGCATGCTGAACCTAGAGTGAGAGACTGGCCAACTGTTGATTGTAACTGTTCAGAGTGATTCCTTAAAGCCTCAGACTTGGACTAAAGACTGTGTGTGCCACTTCATGACGTGGGAACTGTACTCATGTATTGTCCGGAGAAATGTGGGCAGTTGGAATCACCTTATAGGTAGTGTCGTAACGGCTATGAGAACCTACTGAGTTGCATGGCGTTCTCAATACTACATAACTGGTACAACCGCATGCTGGTGCATAGGCGAGATAGGCTGTGGCAAAGAGTGACCTCACAGAGAACGACAGTGGCACGGCAGAACAGGCTAAGAGACAACAGTTACTTTGGCGCAACTCAATTTGGTGGGACATCAGGCATACTTGTTAGGTTCACCGGCCTCGGTAAGGACGGCACTGAAGAAAATCAAATTGCTTGAAGTGCCCGTATTCTCAAGTCATACTGCGAGAATTTTATAAATCTATTGATCTGCAACAATTTGTGATTCATTCGAAAACACTGTTTACACACCACCATGTTTGACACAAAAACTTGATTTAAACAATAGGTCATTTTGTCATGATACATTTTCTTTATATGTATATTTTTGAATTATAATATTATTATTTTCTAAGCCTTACTTTATAATCTCTGGACCATAGACAATTATGGCATATCCCCAGGATATGCCATGATGATCTAATAGGTATAAGTTTCACCCCAGCAAACCCCACTTATCTTAAGAACATGTAAAGAATGAATGGAGTGGCACTGCAAATGCGTGGCTCTCTCCACTTAGCAAACTTGGTAGCCGTCTCACCAGGCAGTATGTGTGTCGAGGAACCCCTATTATCAATATAGGTGGGGGTCCCAGAGGTGGGACTTGCACCTATCAGATATTTATGGCATGTATCTGTTAAACATCAATTCAAATTTAATTCCTAATTTGTGGTTTTCAATTACAAAAATACATTATTAACCACATATAGACCATTGTCAGTAAAATATATTATGGTGTCTGTAGTAAACTGATTAAAGTAATAGTCTGTAATTGTGAATCCAGGTTGCAGGATCTTGTGGGATTATTTGCACAAGCTCCTTGAGGACAAGCGCTATGAATCATCCATACGGTGGGAAGATAAAGAACTGAAAATCTTTAGGATAGTGGATCCAAACAAGCTCGCCGCATTCTGGGGAAATCATAAGGTAGTTTCCATATAATGTATTACCAACATAAAAATAAATGTAAACACAACCAGGCAATAATTACTTAATAATGTTTACTGGTAGGTTAAGTTGTTTAACAAGATGGAAACAAAGGGAGTTTTCAGCATTTGAACTGTTATGGTGCGTGAATTATGTGGAGAATTCTAAAGTACAATAAATTCCTGGCAACTGTGATATTTGGGACAGTGAGGGTACGAAATTTAGGAATCCTCCTGACAATGTCTGAAGTGCAGACAATCATTTGCATTGGCTGGCTTCTAAATCTGATTTTATGTATTGCCTCAAGGGGACTCCAATAACACTTACTGCAATTGTGCGTGTACACAAAGTCAGGGCAACCACTGGCGTCAGCTGCTTACTACAAAAATTATTGTCTGGTATATAGACAAAATGTAGATGGAAACCCGACGGCACTCATTAAGTCAATGGGTCCAGTCTGGCGCTGTTGGTTTCCATCAGGCAACAGATTAGGCGCTTCCTGTATTCTTATTGTTCTGCTCCTTTAATCGAGCTGAACAACGGAACACGGAACGCATATGTGAACAGAGCCTTACTGACTAACCGTTACAGGCAGTCTGTACACTATAGAGGTTAGAAATGACACCCGAAACACAATACAGGGTCTTAAATAGTGTTCTGGGCACATGCCATCACATGCTGTGAATTTTTTTTTGCTGATATCGCTACTTTCATTTGCAATTTGCTGCCAGTAATACAGAGATTGTTTGGTGAACCTCTTAAACTGCTTAATTTTGCTTAGAATCTCGCATTTAGGCTGGATTCACACGACCATGTTACGTCCATAATGGACGGAACGTATTTTGGCCGGAAGTCCCGGACCGAACACAGTGCAGGGAGCCGGGCTCCTAGCATCATAGTTATGTACGATGCTAGGAGCCCCTGCCTCGCTGCCGGACAACTGTCCCGTACTGTAATCATGTTTTCAGTACAGGACAGTTGTCCTTCAGTGAGACAGGGACTCCTTACATCGTACATAACTATGATGCTAGGAGCCCGGCTCCCTGCACTGTGTTCAGTCCGGGACTTGCGGACGAAATACGTTCCGTCCATTACGGACGTAATGTGCTCGTGTGAATCTAGCCTAAGTGTATCCATTCGCTTATCTCTACCTAACAATAGTTGCATAGTACATAGCAACAACACTGCAGCAGTACAAAGACTGCATTCATCAAAGCCATAAAATGCATGAAATAGGACCGGCAGTTTAAAAAAATTGCAATCTGCCTAAAAAATGTGCAGTTTATAAAAACATTCCCCTCTATGTAAAATCTGTATGCCGAAAAGCATTCAGAGACTTAGATACAAGAATGTACTCTTCATGTGATATTAATTGTGGTATAGAAGTCAGAACATCACCTAACGTCAGGAACTGAACTTCCTGGATTTGAACTCTGGACTCTCCATTCTTGCTTTACAGCATCCACCGGTCTGCTACAGAGATCCTTGCTTGTTCTATCCTTGTTCCAGCCATGTGTTTGCTGATCTTGGTGATTTGTTATGGATTGCACCTGCTATGTGGCCAATCACAGTATTTGCTGCCCTATATTTACCCACAACTTTGTACTTCCTGTGCCTGATTATTTTGGCTTGCCAGTAATCCAGCTACTGTGCGTTTAACGTCCATTGTTTTCCTGTGTACTGAACTCTGCATACGTTTAGCTACAGCTGATCTCTCGCCCCTGTGTACCGAACTCTGCGTACAAATGACCGTGGCTTATCCCTCTGTCGATTGTACTACTTCCAGGGGCGTAGCTAAAGGCTCATGGGCCCGGGTGCAAAAATTCAGCTTGGGCCCCCCTACCCCTCCCCAACACCACCATCATCAGACCCCTGCGCGTGCCTGTGCCCAAACGCCTTGCCCAACAGCCCCCATAGTATAATGCTCCCATAGCTACCCCCACACAATATAATGCTCTCATAGCTACCCCCACACAATATAATGTCCCATAACGTATAATGCCCCCCCATAACAGCCCCATACTGTATAATGCTCCCCATATCAGCCCTCACAGTATAATGCCCCACATAGCTGCCCCGATACATTATAGTGCCGCCCATATCAGCCCCCATGCAGTATAATGACCCCCATGTCAGCTCCCCATAAAGTATAATGCCCCACATATCAGCTCCCCATACAGTAAAATGCCCCCATACCAGCTCTCCATACAGTACAATGCCCCCCATATGAGCTTCCCATACAGTATAATGCCCCCCCATATGAACTCCCCATACAGTATAATGCCCCCCATATGAGCTCCCCATACAGTATAATGCTCCTCTATATCTGCTCCCATACAGTATAATGCCTCTCATATCAGCTCCCCATACAGTATAATGCCCCCCATATCAGCCCCCATACAGTAAAATGCCCCCATATGAGCTCCCCATACAGTATAATTCCCCCATATGAGCTTCCCATACAGTATAATGCCCCCCATATGAGCTCCCCATACAGTATAATGCCCCCATATCTGCTCCCCATACAGTAAAATGTCCCCCACATGAGCTCCCCATACAGTATAATGCCCCCATATGAGCTTCCCATACATTATAATGCCCCCCATATAAGCTCCCCATACAGTATAATGCCGCCATATGAGCTACCCATACAGTATAATGCCCCCCATATCAGCCCCCCATACAGTATAATTCCCCCATATCAGCCCCCATGCAGTATAATACCCCCCATATCAGCCCCCACACAGTATAATTCCCCCATATCAGCTCCCATGCAGTATAATGCCCCCCCATCTTATCAGCACCCATGCCATATCAGCCCCCATGCAGTATAATGCTCCCCCCTGCAATATCAGCCCCCCCGCATCCTTCGCCTCCTCCGGTGTGTGCTATGAGTGACTCAGTGCAGACAGGCGCGATAATGTCGCTACATCTCGCCAGCCTGCGTCGAGCAGCTCAGGGGACAGTAAGTGCTGGATCAAGGAGACGTCAGCTCCTTGCTCCAGCATTGAATGGAACCAGGACCTCGGTGAGTGACTCGCGACCCCCCGGAGGTCTTCACACGAATCCCAAAGGGGACGCGACTCACAGTGTGTAATGTATTATGTTGTATTGTGCAGTTTGCGGTGGAGAGAGGAGGGGGGCTGTCATTTAATGGGCCCCCCTCTCCACGCAAACAGCACAATACAACACAATACATTACAAGGCAACACAATACATTACAATACATTACATTACAATACATTACAAGCTAACACAATACAACACAACACAATACGTTACAATACAGACTCTGCAGCTCACCTGGAGGCCTCCGCACCGGCTCTTCCACTGCACTGGCTGGAAGACGTGTCACGTGACAACACGGTCACATGGTACATTAAGTGTACCATGTGACCGTAACCAGGAAGTACCGGCTTCACGGCACAGAAAATTAATTTAACAAGCATGCTGTATGGCAACGGAGGCCCGTGGGCCCCCCAGGCTTAGGGGCCCGATCGCAACTGTGACCGCTGCGACCCCTATAGCTACGCCACTGACTACTTCATCTGTAGCCTAGCCGTCATTTGGAGACTATCCTGGGGACTGGGCCCTGGGAATCCTAACCCAATTATGGCTATTCCATATTCCAGCTTGCTGCATGTCACAAAACAACGCTCAGTCCGTACTTACCTGGGAAGATGGTTTCAGAGACGGGGCAGGAGCTCCCTCTAGTGGCTGGAATGCGAGGATACATGCCGGAGCTCCCTCTAGTGGCTGGAATGCAAAATACAATCTAGAACTCCCTCTAGTGGCTAGTACATGGCATTGTAGCTTTGACTAAGGACCCTAGCGGTCTGAAACGCGTAAGCGTGGTCCCGGGATCTTTGTTTTAAACCTTCTGTTTTAAGATGACCGAATAAACCATTTAACTTTTATACCGAGTGCTGGATACATCTTTCATTGTTCACCTCCATTACATGGCATTACCTCAACTCTGGTAAACTCCCCCCGGACATCACATGACGCCTAACTATAGGACAGCCCATATAAGCCTCTCTCTGAGCACCAACAGGTGCCAGAGTACCAGGTAATTTCTACCTAGCTCCAGCATTGTACTATACCTGAACTGACTTCCTGTGTTACGACTCTGCATGTATCTCTGACCTCTGCATCTGTGCCTGTGATCCTAACCACACTATTGTATCCTGATCCTAGGCTGCATCCGTGGTAACATCTGCACTGTTCAAGGCCACTTATTTTAAAGGGAGCGATCTGCAGATTCCCGGCACCAAAGTCCAAACAACCTTGCGGCGATCCCTGGTGAAAATCGGGGTTTTTTTTTGTATCGACGCCTCAGTGATTTTAAGCGCTTCTAGAAACTGGCAAAAAGGAATCCCATCCTTCCTCCTAAAAAGTTCCTGAACCAGTGTTCTATCCATTTTGGGTTACTTCCGGGAAATTTTTCCTCTGACAAAGCCGAAGTGGCCTTCATTATCTCCCTGCTTTCCGGACAGGCCTTGGCATGAGCCTCTCCTTTGTGGGAACAAAATGACCCTGTATTATACAACTGTCAGGCCTATCTTGACACCTTCCAGAAGATTTTTGCTGAACCGGGAAGAGTGTCATCTGCCGCAGCCTCCTTGCTACGTCTCCGTCAGGAATCCATGACCATTGTCCAGTATGTGGTCCGGTTTCGGACTTTAGCCTCTGAACTGAAGTGGAACAACGAGGCTCTGATGGCAGTTTTCTGGCAGGGGTTGTCCAATCCGATTAAGGATGAATTGTTCTCTCGTGAACTACCTCCTTCATTGGACGAGTTGATTTCACTATGTAACAAAGTAGATATCCGTTTCCGAGAGTGAGCTATTGAGCAGCGGAGATCCAGATGTTTCAATTTCAAGTTGGCTCCAAAGTTCCAAGCACCTGAGGTTCCCCCAGAAGAACCAATGCAGTTTGGGCGTGCAAAATTGTCCCCGGAGGAACGTGAGAACAGAATGAATGTGCCTGTATTGCACTGCACCCAGGCACCTATTAGCTTCCTGTCCCAATAGGTCAGGAAACTCCAGAATCTAGACAAGGAAGGAGAGCTTGTTCTAAGTCCTCTGTGCTTCTCTCCTGTACAGAAAAAAGAGACATCGTGCTTCACTATCCCAGTGCTCCTGCACACACCCGTAGGGATTAAACACATCTCTGCCTTCCTAGGCTCTGGAGCTTTATCACCTCAGCTCTTGTATCTGTGAGGAAAATTCAGATTAAATTACTTTCTGGTCCCTTTTCTCTGGCGGGCATCGATGGAAATCGGCTGCCAGATGAGGCTATCCAGGCCCGTACCAAATCACTCTTCATGAATGTGGGAGTCCTGCATCAGGAATTTATTGACTTTCTTGTGGTCCCTAAAACCATCAGTCCAGTTATCTTGGGATACTATGGTTGCAAATTCACGCCCCACATATCGATTGGCAGACACGGGAAATTGTATCTTGGAGTTCTAAGTGTCACTCGTCCTGTTTGAAGAAGGTGACCCCTCTTAGACAACTGATTCCTCTGTGCACCTGAAAGCTTGAGGGTATCATCCCCCGCAGTACTCTTCCTTCACAGATGACTTCAGAAAGTCTCAAGCAGAGAAACTTCCTCCCCATCGTCCCTGGGACTGCACTATTGACTTGCTCCCCAATAGAACTCCTCCTCGTGGGCAGACCTACCCTCTCTCGCTAACCGAAACTCAAGCTATGTCTGAATATATCCAGGAGTATCTTGAATGGGGGTTTATCTGACATTCCTCTTCTCCAGCTGGCGCAGTGTCTTTCTTCGTGGAAAAAAAAAGACGGTGGTCTTCGCCCATGTATTGACTATCGAGAATTGAGCGAGATCACTGTCAAGAATAAGTATCCACTCCCTTTGCTCTCCAAGTTATTTGACCGGATACATGGTGCAACAGTGTTCACTAAGCTCGATCTGTGAGGCGCTTACAATCTCATCCGCATCGTCTGGCGTTGAATGGAAGACAGCCTATAACACCAGGGATGGCCATTACGAGTACTTAGTCATGCCCTTCGGCCTGAGTAATTCGCCCGCAGTGTTCCAGAGTTTCATAAATGAGATTTTCCGGGACATGCTGTACCACTTCGTTGTCATTTATCTGGACAACATGATCTTTTCCCGTTCCCTTTCGGATCACCGCAACCACGTGCGCCATGTCCTAACCCGACTGAGAGACTATCAACTTTATTGTAAACTGGAGAAGTGTCACTTCGAACAATCCTCCGTTCCGTTTCTGGGATACATTCTGTCGGGCACCAGACTCAAGATGGATCCAGTCAAGGTCCAGGCTATTCAAGACTGGCCTCAACCCACTGGGCTAAAGGCCGTTCAGAGCTTCGTGGGGTTTGCCAACTATTAAGAACCATGGACCCACATCTCAATGGATTTTGTTACCTATCTCCCACCATCTAAAGGGTACAATACCATCTAGGTCGTGGTAGACCGAATCTTCCAAAATGGCGCATTTCACCCCTTTGAAAGGCTTACCCTCAGCGGCTGTCCTGGCTTCTATTTTTATCAGAGACATTTTCTGTCTTCATAGCTGCCCTCAAGAGATTGTGTCTGACCCAGGGTTTCAATTTACATCACGGTTCTGGCAAGCTATCTGTAAAATAATGGGAGCTAAGCTCAATTTCTCCTCAGCCAACCTCCCACAGTCCAACAGACAGACAGAGAGGGTAAACCAAGACCTTGAGAAATTTATAAGACTCTACCTCTCTCCAGCTTAAGACAACTGGGTAGACCTCCTACCGTGGGCAGATTTCGCACATAACAATCTGTTCCACGAATCGTCATCTGAGTCCCCATTCTTCATCAACTATCAGAAGCATCCACGCCTTCCCACTTTTCCAGCTCTTCCCATCTCTGATGTCCCAGCTGCGGATTCCTGCATCCGAGAATTCTCGGACATCTGGTCTCAGGTAAAGACTAATCTTCAGAAAGCATCTGCCAGGTACAAATCCCAGGCGGATGAAAGACACAAAGTTCCAAGATGAGGACCAGGGAACAGAGTCTAGTTGTCCACTCGTTTTATCATACTCAGAGTGCAAACTATGAAATTTGCCCCACGTTACATCGGGCCGTATATTATATCCCAAGTAATAAACCCAGTAGCCTACCGCTTGTCCTTGCCTCTGTTCCTACGCATCCCAAATGTCTTCCATGCCTCTCTCCTTAAGCCTGTAGTCCTCAATAGATTCTTGTCCTCTCGGGCACCTCCCAGTTCCATCCCTGTTGATCAGCATAAGGAATATGAAGTGGATGAAATCTTGGACTCCAAGTTATCCAAGGGGATCTTGCACTTCCTCATTAATTGGAAAGGCTACGGTCCTGAGGAGCGCTGTTGGATCAAGAATTCGAACGTGCATGTCCCTCAACTTTTAAAGAAGTTTTATAAGAAATTTCCCGACAAACCGGTTTTGGCGTGTTCAGAGCCCACCCCTAAGGAGGGGGGTATTGTCACAAAATGATGCTCAGTCCGTACTTACCTGGGCAGACGGTTTCAGAGACGGGGCAGGAGCTCCCTCTACTGACTGGAATGCGAGGATACATGCCGGAGCTCCCTCTAGTGGCTGGAATGCAAAATACAATCTGGAACTCCCTCTAGTGGCTAGTACATGGCATTACCTAAATTCTGATAAACTCCCCCCTGACGTTACATGATGCCTAACTATAGGACAGCCCATATAAGCTTCACTCTGAGCACCAACAGGTGCCAGAGTATCAGGTCATTTCTGCCTAGATCCAGCATTGTACTATACCTGATCTGACTTCCGGTGTTACGACTTGTATCGCTGACCTCTGCGTCTGTTCCTGTGATCTTGACCAGTGATTGTATCTATTGTACCTAGATAATGGCACAGCAACCTATTACAGGAAAGTCAATATATTAAAGTGAAACGATCATGCTATACATATTATATATGCTGTTTGATCTGAGTGCATCATGTTATAGAGCAGGAGGAGTTGAGTAGATTGATATATATTCTTGTGGGATAAGATTAATTATAACTTGCAGTTTATCATTCTCGGCTTAGGAGTTCAACGGGTGCAGTGACTCAATGATTGACAACCTTTATGACATGCATAGAGAGATAGCTAGCAGGCACTAAGGACCATCCACTGGATTCCTAAGCCTAAAATTTGTAGGGATTTTAATAATTAAATTAGTAGTTATAATAAAGAACAAGCAATGAAAAGTTGTCCCAATTTTAGTCTTTTATACATGTTTTAACAGCAACTAGACAGCTCTTTGTGTTTTACTGTCTCTTAGTAAATCACAAGATGTTTGACATTATCAGTGCCACATTGGTTATGATACATTTTATTTATATGATTTAAAAAAAGGCCACTTCTTGCAGCAGAATATTATCACAAGTTGAAAAAAATAGCCCATAAACATAGTGAGAATAAATAATTTTACTTATTTCCTGCAGAATCGACCAAACATGACCTATGAGAAGATGTCAAGAGCCCTGCGACAATACTACAAAATAAACCTTTTAAAAAAAGAATTTGGACAGAGGCTAACCTTCAGGTAAATTCTTGTTGAAACCATAAGGATTCTTCCCTTGGTGTTAAAGGGGTTTTCCTGTACAGTAATATTGATGGCCTATTCCTAGGATAGGTCATCAATATATGATTGCTGGGAGTCCGACTCTTGGCACCCCTTCTAAATGATGGGGCCGCTGCTCTCTATTAAGTTCCACGTCCCCTTTATTGTTTACCCAGGCACACCGCCATACATGGTTATGGCTATGCCTTGTTCTACAGCTCAGTCCCATTCACTTGAATAGAACTGAACTGTGGCCCATCATTCAGCTGATCATGTGGGTGCCAGGGTTCGGACCCCTAGTAATTAGATATTACTGGCCTATCAGTAATTACTAGTAGATATTACTGGCCTATCAATGTTACAATCTTGGAAAACCCCCTTAAGTCAAATGAGTAATAATACTGGCCATTCAATATTGAAGGGTTAAAAATATAGTTTTTGGACCCTGTAACCCAATAACATATAATAATTCCCAGAATGTCTACATATAATAATTTGCATACATCTTTTAGATATTTAGAACACTGATATTGGAGCTGAAAATGATTATTACAAAAATAATGTAGCACCTGAATAATAATGCATGCGAATACATTCGCATAAATGTCCTTCAAGTTCAATCAGGGGAAAAAAAGAAAAACGCTCATAACGGAAGAGACAATACACACTAAAGGAGAAATAATTAGTTCCTGACCCTGAGTAGTAAACAGGATCAGCTGCCATTTAATGTGTGAATCTCAGAGTTTGTAGCCTGTATAGAGCATTTATATTTTGGAAAACTTACCAGAAGAAATCTTAAAGGGGTTGTCTGGGCACGGGTCAGTTTATCATCCTGATGATCTATCCACGGGATAGGTCATCAGTATATGATCATGGACACATGGACCCCGCACAGATTTGTTGCTCCGCTGCCTCCGGTCACCGGATGTTATGCAGTGGCCAGTGGCGGAAGCAGATGGCTCCGTACACTGTAAAGTGGCTGTACTGAAGTCCTCCAACACTGCTCCTATTCATTTGAATAGGTGCAGAGCTGCAGAACCGCAGCTCGCCACTATATTGTGACCGGAGCCATCTGCTTCCGGCATGGACATCCACCGATCATATACTGATGACCTATCCTATGGATAGGTCATCAGTACGAAAAACCGCCCCGTGTCCGAATAGTCCCTTTAAGTTCTATTTATCCGCTGCTTCAAGATAGAAAGACTCATCCTTTTACGCTGTGGTTTCTATTAAATATATCCTCATGTATGATAATAGAGCACTTGATAATTTTTATTATTATATGATAACTTGGGACCATGTTGCACATTAAACACCCTAGTTCAAGTTATTTATTCTCTTTAGAATATATTCAAGTCAAAATATAGAAGCTACTAATTGAAACTTATATACAATTTTATAGAACGCGAGCCAGTTCAAAGTAACATCATATTTTTCATGGGACATGGGTTCCCTCTAGTAATAAGTGGAGCATTATGTGTAGATACATAAAATAGTATTAGTGTCCCTAGGCATGACATGTTTTGCTATAACTGCAGCGTCTTCATGAGTCCAAGACATAACAATACTTAATTATGAAACACTCTAAGAAGGACATCAAAAGAACAAAAGTGTTGTAATGATGGGGGTAGGGAAATGGACAAGTGAGCCCTAATCTACCCGCCACTCTGTCCCTGCCTACTTGCAACGACCCGCCCTAGGCGACGGGGTACAACTGGGCGGCGGTCCCTACGCTCAGTAAGTGAACGAGACAAACAGACAAGGGTAACAAAGCTAATGGAAAAGGGGCAGTTGCCCACGGCAACACCGTGAGCAACAAGAGTGGTGAACGAGCCGAGTCAAACCAGGAGTGTACGAGGTACCAAACGCAGAGCAGGAGAGTAGTCAGTAAGCCAGGGTCAGTATGGAGCAGGATCAAATAGTCAGAAGCTGTAGCTGGGCCGGGAAACCACAAGAGAAGAATCACAAGCAAGGAGGAACAGGAAAGGCAGGTATAAATAGACAGAGGGCGGAAGCTAGCTCCGTCTGGCCAGGCTGCGATAGGCTCTCCCACTCCTAAGCCTGCCAGCCTGAGTGGTGGAAGCTGGAGTCAGTCTCAGAGACATAGACTCAGGTGCAGACTGATTGCCTATGGGCGTATCCACAGAAGTTGTGCCTGGCAGATCCTTTACAGTACCCCCCCTTTTATGAGGGCCACCGGACCCTTTCTAAGTGGACCTGGTTTATTGGGGAAACGGAGGTGGAACTTCCTGACCAATACCCCAGCGTGAACATCCCGGGCGGGTACCCAAGTCCTCTCCTCAGGCCCGTATCCTCTCCAATGGACCAGGTACTTGAGGGAGCCTTGGACCATCCTGCTGTCCACAATCTTGGCCACCTCGAATTCCACCCCCTCAGGGGTGAGAACGGGAACAGGAGGTTTCCTCGAGGGAGCCAAGGAGAAGGCCCACTCTTGGGGCCCTTCCTGGAGCCGGGACATAATTATACCCACCCGCTGGCTCTCAGAACCTGAGGAGTGAGGTTTTAAGCGAAAGTAGAGCCTTCAACTCTCCCGAAAGGAGAGAAAAGTCTTCCGGTCCCCTGAGAACCGGTCAGGCAACTTGAGGTGGGGTTCAAGAGGTGAGGTGAGGGGCACTACCATGGTAGCGTCAGGCTGGTTGACCCTCTGAGCCAGGGCCTGGAACTGTAGGGAGAGACCCTGCATTTGCTGGGCCAGGGTCTCAAGGGGGTCCATAGTAGAGTCAGGGACCAGGGTAGACTAGGTAGTGAGGCTTGTGATTATGTAATGATGGGGGTAGGGAAACGGACAAGTGAGCCCTAATCTACCCGCCACTCTGTCCCTGCCTACTTGCAACGACCCGCCCTAGGCGACGGGGTACAACTGGGCGGCGGTCCCTACGCTCAGTAAGTGAACGAGACAAACAGACAAGGGTAACAAAGCTAAGGGAAAAGGGGCAGTTGCCCACGGCAACACCGTGAGCAACAAGAGTGGTGAACGAGCCGAGTCAAACCAGGAGTGTACGAGGTACCAAACGCAGAGCAGGAGAGTAGTCAGTAAGCCAGGGTCAGTATGTAGCAGGATCAAATAGTCAGAAGCTGTAGCAGGGCCAGGAAACCACAAGAGAAGAATCACAAGCAAGGAGGAACAGGAAAGGCAGGTATAAATAGACAGAGGGCGAAAGCTAGCTCCGTCTCGCCAGGCTGCGATAGGCTCTCCCACTCCTAAGCCTGCCAGCCTGAGTGGTGGAAGCTGGAGTCAGTCTCAGAGACATAAACTCAGGTGCAGACTGATTGCCTATGGGCGTATCCACAGAAGTTGTGCCTGGCAGATCCTTTACAAGTGTTCAGGAATTCACAAGGAAGAGACTGGCCAAAAATGTGATTCTTGGAAGAGTAGAAAGGAAACACTTCTACTTACTTAGAGTAGCATTAATGCTCGTCTCATATTTGCCAAAAACAACTGGATGAATGCCAAGCCATATAGAATAAGGTTCTATCAGACAAAACACACAGGGTTCATTATAACTGGCAGAAGATAAAGAAGGCAGTTTATAAGTAACAACATCATACCAATGGCTAAACTGCATAAAGGTAAGGTTATTGAGGATACTTTGCTGCCCCTGGACCTGGACAACGTGTCATTATTTTAATAAACCACTAATTCTGCACTGTACTATAACATCAGTTCAGTCATGAGTGTAGTACACTCTTGTCTCTGCACAGTAGAATGGTATAGCCCATGTATTATTCCTAAGCAATTTTTCCTCTAAGCTAGGGCTACAGGGCGACTTTTGGCAGTGACACCGGTTGCATGGCCAAATATTGCTGTGTGCCTCTGTATTGCAAATAATTTAAATGAATTTGGATGAATTGCAAACCGCAGGTTGCCGCGACCCTGACCCTAACCAGTAGGTCCCAACACAGCCAAATTCACTTTAATTACGTGCGATTCACACAGGGGCACACAGCGACCTGTGTCGCAGCTAAAGTTGCCATGTAGCCCTATCCTTAAAGGGGTTTCCAGAGTTAAAATGTGTTTGTGTTAATGCTTTTAACTTATGAATGCAAATCCAATTGTAATGTATTTACTGTTTCCAAATTGGCCCCTTTTCCAGATACTGGCGTGGGGCACATGCCTGGGGACGTCACTCTCTGGCCGCTGTGTTGATCATCAATTTCCTTCCGGGTATACAACTAGTCACTAGCGATGTGCCATGTATGGGTTGTTCTATTATACAGCCAGTAACGCGCATGCGGGGTACAGGCTGTATTTCAAAATAGCCCATACACGGCACGTCACTAGTGACGTGTCGTATACCCGGAAGTTATTTGATGATAAGAGTGACGTCACCAGGCATGTGCCCCACGGCAGCATCTGGAAACGGGGCGAATTTGGAAACTGGGCGAATTTGGAAACTGGAAGTACATTACAAATGTATTTACATTTATAAGTTAAAAGCATTAACACATACACGTTTTAACTTGGAAAAACCCCATAAAGCTGCATGGCAGTGTGGCTGCGCAGCTTAGAAGCTTCCCCCATAAAGGGGTTGTATAGACTTAGATGCTTCCCAGAAATAGCTCCACTCCTGTCCATCTGGTATGTTACGTCTGGTATTGCAGCTTCTCATGTATACAAATTGCCGTTGTTATCATATAATTTAATAGAAATGGGGCTTGTTTTTTGCGGAGCGAGCTTTCGTTTTTATTCATACCATTTTGAGGTACATAAGACTTTTTGATCACTTTTTAATTCATTTTTTGTGGGAGATGAGGTGATCAAAAAACAGCGATTCTGGTGCTTTACATTTTTTTTTGTTGTACTGTGTTCATTGTGCTGGTTAAATAATGTTATATGTTAGAAGTTCGTACATTTATGTAAGCGCCGATACCAGCTATGTTAATTTTTTTTTTACTTTGCATTTGGGGGAAAATGAGAATGGTGTTTTTTTAATATTTTTATTTTTTATACAAAAAATCTTTATTTAACTCTATTTTATTTTAGTTCCCCTAGGGGACTTGAACCAGCGATTATTGGATCACTTGCATGATATACTGCAGTAATAATGTACTGCAGTTCATCATGATTTTTATAGGCTCCAATTAAGTCTTACCTCTGAGACAAATCAAGCAATCAAGGCAAGAAATCCAGAGAGGCAGGAATCAAGAGAACCTGGACAACAGATTCAGCAGTGGAGCTGTCCAAACTTTCAGATGGCTGAAAGAGAAGAGCTACTGCCTGAGACGCAGAAGTTTCTGGGTTCAAATTCTATCAATGCTCCCTTTTTTCCAAGATGTCCTCTGGACGCCCTAGGGGCTTTTGTTTTTGTTTTTTTTAGGTTATCTCTGATTAAATTCTTTTGTAAGTTTAGAAGCATGAACATTTTGCATCAAAAAAGCAGGATGCACATTCATAGATTTAGGAAGATTTAAATGAACAGGACTTCATCAATTTGAGCGAAAATTAGCTTTCCGGTGTTTATCAGCAGCCTATTTAAATACATGTTTAGCATCGTGCAAACTCTCAACAATCTTTTCTTTAACCTTTTGTAAGATCCAGCTATTATCAATTACATCTAATTTCATGAACTTAGATGTGATTGATAATAGCTGGACCTGAGTGTTAGAGACACACAAGACCAGCGTTCACCGAGACCTGACAGATTCATCTTTGACCGCAAGATACAGCTTCAATGTATACAGGGTACATAAAAGCTTTTTCCGTAAAGCCGATGTAGCATATTACGGGTTCATGGACTTGCTATTGAGCCCTTACTCCGATTTGTGTTTTATTTTTTTTTATTTTTTCACTTTTTCTTCACTATGGGGGCTGCCATTTTTTTTTACCATTTCTGTATGTGTCGATTAATGACACATACAGACATGGAATACGGCAGCTACAGTCCCATAGTGAATGCGAACGGGGCCCGTTCCATCCACTATGCTGTACGCCGTCTGTGTGGGAACGGCGCATGCGCCGCTCCCACACAGTCCAAGTTGAACTGTGCGACGTCCGGCGCCATTTTCCTGTGGACCGGAAGTCGCGGCCGGACAGTAAGATTACTACTTCCGGTCGCGGCTTCCGGACTTGTGCAGTTGGAGCGGCGGTAGCAGACGGAGCGGACGGACCGGAGGGAGCGGCGGCGGCAGGAGCAGGTAAGTTATTTCTATGTATGTTCGTGTTTCAGTGTGTGTTTACTACTGTATGTTAACCTACTACACTGTGTGTTAGCTCAAAAAATGGCGACACACAGTGTAGGAGGTTTGACCGTTCAATCCCCTCGTTTCTCCCGGCACTAGCCAGGATAAAGGAGGGGGGTTCTGAGAGCTCACTAGAGCGAGTGAGTTTTCTCAAATTTTGCAGCATAAAGCAATGTAGTTGCTTTACCACATGCAATGCTGCAATTTTGGGAATTGCTCCATCTAGTGACCAGTGCTGGGAAATATTATAAATTAGAATCTAATTTATAATATTTCCTGACTCGTGAAAAAAATAAAAAAATTAGAACAATGTCTAATCACCTATACACTAACTGTTTAGCTAAAAAAAAAAAATGTTTTTCTAGCGACACATTACCTTTAATGTTGCGATTTCAATGTTGAAGGGTGTATTAGGCCATGCCTCTGGCGCGGCCGAATGGGCATGTAGCCAGGGCACGTCTGAGGGCCTTTGTTAGGCCCCCGACTGCCATGGCAACCCATCAGCGGCCAGCGATTGTGTTCGCAGGCCGCCGATGGGTTGACAGAAGGAGCCCCCTCCCTCTGTGAATACACTAAGTGACACCAAACAATTCTAACACCATTACTAAAAATGAAGTGATCAATCTCTCTACACATCCCCTCACTCAAATTCAAATACAGGTCCTGGAGAGGGACCTGTCCTTTGTCCTGACGGAGAAATTTGACTCCTTCGTCTGGACCAAGGACATAGCCCTATTCTCCAGAAAACTGCACTGGCATAAATTTTTTTGTGAGAAAAATAAAAGGACCTGTCAGGACTTTCATTTGGATCCTGTTGATCTAGACACAGCAAATGACGTTGTAGATCTCTTGGAAGATAATATCAGAGACAGAAGCAAGGGACCTTTCACTAATCTAAGATCGACAAGTACCAAAATGCCACCAATATGTAATAACCCAAATATAGAGATTTTCAGGAGACTAGTAGAGGAGGATCTAAGGGCTCTTGAAGGCCAGGAACCTATACATAGAAATATGACAAGGGAGGAATCTAGAACTCTGAATAATCTATCGGCAAATAAAAAAATAACAATAAAACCTTCTGACAAAGGGGGTAACGTAGTGGTGATGGACACGGGCCCCTATCTAGATATGTGCAACACAATTCTCTTTGACTCAGCAACATATCATCGATTGCAAGGCAGCCCTTTGGAAATATTTATGGGAGAACTGAGGATAATTCTGGAGAGGGCATTACAGAATGACATCATTAACCCCTTCAGGACGTAGCCCTTTTTCAAATTTTCACTTTTGTTTCTTTCTCCCCACATTTCAAAAGCTATCATTTTTTTATTTTTCCATCTATATAGCTATACGAGGGCTTGATTTTTGCAGGACAAGTTGTAGTTTTTCATGGCACCATTTATTGTACCGCATAATGTACTGGGAAGCTGAAAAAAAAATATTTGAGGGGTGAAATGGGCAAAAAGCAGTAATTACGTCATATTTTGGGGGGTTTTGTTTTTACGGCGTCCATCAGGCGTTAAAAACTACATATTCACCTTATTCTACAGGTTGATAAGATTACGGCGATACCAAATTTATATGTTTTGTTTTATGATTTACCACTTTTTAAAAAATAAAACCATTTGCTAAATTTACTAAAACTTTTGTGTCGCCGTATTCTGAGAGCCATAACTTTTTTATTTTTCCATCAATTTAGCAATGTGAGGGCTTAAGTTTTGCGGGGCGAGCTGTAGTTTTCACCCATACCATTTTGGGGAATATGTGACCTTTTGATCATTTTCTATTTCATTTTTTTGGAGCGCTAATGTGACCAAAAAACATCAATTTGCGTGTTTTATATATATATATTTTTACAGCATTCACCGAGCGGGTTAAACAACGCTATACTGTCATAGTTCAGACTTTTACGGACGCGGTAATACCAGTTATGTTAACTTTTATTTTTTTTAACATTGATTTAGTGGAAAAATGTGAAAAGGTTTTTTTTTTTAACATTTGATACTTTATTGTTTTTAGAACATAACAAAAATCTTTATTTAACTGTTTTTTTACTTTTTTTATTAGTCCCCCTAGGAGACTTGAAGCAGCGATTGTTGGATCGCTTGCATGATATACTGCAATACTAATGTATTGCAGTATATCGTGATTCTGACAGTCTCCTTTGAAGCCCTGCAGGCGGAGCTTCAAAAGAGTACAAAGATGGCGGACCTTGGGGCTTTTGTTCGGCCCCCAGACTGCCATAGCAACCGTTGTAACCGGCAAACCGTGCCGCTCGGGGGGGTGCGATCGCGAGTTTGAGGGGGCGCCCCCCTGATTCTAACACTTTAAATGCCACGGTCGTGATTGATTGTGGCATTTAAGGTGTTAAACGGGCGGAATCAAAGTGAACTTTGATTCCACTCATTGCAGGGAGGTGTCGGCTGCGTGTAAC
Source organism: Rhinoderma darwinii (assembly GCF_050947455.1). Classification (NCBI taxonomy): domain Eukaryota; kingdom Metazoa; phylum Chordata; class Amphibia; order Anura; family Rhinodermatidae; genus Rhinoderma; species Rhinoderma darwinii. Next base: position 123,589 of record NW_027461733.1, on the reverse strand, counting down.
AGCCATCACCCGCTGTGTATGGAGCGAGCTCAGCCCGTGAGCTCGCTCCATACTTCCCCTTAACCCTCATCACGTACAGTTACGTGATTTTGCGTGAAGGGGTTAGTAAAATGGAACACCAATTTCTATCCCAAGAAAATCCCAAAGTGGCAACTTTTTATACAATTCCGAAGATACACAAAGGGACTAACCCTCTCAAGATGAGACCTATAATCTCTGGGTTTGACAGCCTAAACCAGAACATAGGAATATACATTGATAGAATCTTGCGCCCATTTGTGCTGAGTCACCCTTCATACATTAGAGACACTACAGATTTACTTCTAAAACTAGAGGGCATAGTCATGGAGAATAACATGATTTTTGTCTCCATTTATGTTGTAGCATTATACAGTTCAATTCAGCACCAGTTCGGATTGGAATCTGTTTCCCACTTTTTGAAAATGAGAGGAAACCATCTTATTGCACATAATGCATTTGTTATGGAATTATTGGAGTTCAACTTGACCAAAAATGTATTTCTGTTCAAGGACCATTACTTCCACCAGCTCAGGGGCACTGCTATGGGAAGCCCATGCGCCCCCTCATATGTGAACCTGTTCCTGGGCTGGTGGGAGGCAAATATAGTCTTTGCACATACCAATAGCAAATGGCATGAATCAATAGGCCTATGGCTGAGATTCATTGATGATATTTTCATCCTATGGATAGGTAACCAAGAAGAATTCCGGGACTTTATTCGTGACTTAAATACTAACCAAATAGGACTTAGATTCACCTCAGAGAGTGATACAGATAACCTGGCCTTCTTGGATGTGGGAATCTCAAGGGGGGATAAAGGTAGGATTATAGCTGATGTATTCAGAAAGTCTACCACAACAAACAGTCTCCTGAGGTGGGAGAGCTCCCAACCATATGCCCTAAAAAAATGGTATACCTAAGAGACAATACCTCCGCTTCAGGAGGAACTGTTCTAACATGAAGACTTACTACAAGCAGAGGATTTGAGAAACAGGTTTCTACAGAGGGGATACCCCAAGAGAATCCTGAAAGAAGCATTTAACAATGCAGTGGGAATGAAAAGATGTGACCTTCTGATACCCAATAAAGCAAAAGAACAGAAAGACAACATGATGCGCATCATAGGGACATATGATGGTTCTCACATAGAAATAAGGGAAATAATTAACAAGCACTGTGGAATATTAATGGAAGATGAAGACCTTAGACAAGCTATAGGTGGGAGACCCCAAATCACATTCAGAAGAAGCAAAAGCCTGAAGGATAAACTAGTGTGAAGCCACTTTGTAGATGAACCCCCTGAAACATGCTGGCTCCTGGGGACCTTTAGATGCGTTAGATGTCTCGCCTGTGAAGCAGTTTGTAATGTCCGTGGCTGCGGGCTGTCAGCTCCGTTCTCCCCCTGACAGCCGCAGCCACGAGTCGGCAAGCGCTGGCCCCAGCCTCCTCCTCAGGAGAAGCCAGTGCTCGCGTCTACTCACCACAGCCGGATCCCGTAAAGGGGCATCGCGTGCACAGGACCTCGTTCATGAACCTTGACCGGTGAGTACTCTGGACTATAATAGGGGTCCAGCCCCCTAGTTCTATGCCTGAGCTTTGTTGTGTATTCCTAGTCTGTCTTGCATATGGCCCCCTAGTGTTTCCTGCTCCCAGTGTTCCTGTATCCTATTACTTGTATCCTGATCCAGTCCCCTGCTGCGTTGGATACCACGCATGTTCTGCTTCTCCACACCTGACATCCACCTGCTGCCAAGTTCCTGCCAAGCCTGCATTGCTACTGTCCGAGCTGCCACAGGTACCCTATACAAACTATAGACTTTGACCTGCGTCCTGTAGGCCAGCTGCCTTACCGCCAAGACGGTACGGCCCAGTGGGTCCACAGACCCTTCGTGACAGTAAGCTCAGGCTATGGACCCCGCTGGTCGACCAAGACCATGACGACGTCACAGGAGATGCGGGCGGATTTGCTGGACCTCCAGTCTCTACAAGAACAACTCCTCCAGGCTTTGAACATTCTCGTAAGTCAGCAGGAGGCACGAGCTGCCGTTCCTCCTACTACACCTCCTGGTAGTGTTGATCCTCAGACTACACCTCCTGGCAGTGTCGATCCGCGTTTTTCTTTGCCTCTTTTCTTTGCCGCTATGATGGAGACGCAGGTTCCTGCCGTGGATTTTTGAATCAGTGCCAGATCCACTTCAGCCTGTATTCTAGGGCATTTTCATCTGACGGCGCAAGGGTCGCTTTCATCATCTCTCTCCTCACTGGCAAGGCCGTTGCATGGGCAAACCCTATCTGGGAGAGACAAGGACCAGAGACCCGTGACTTCCAAGCCTTTCTCCGGACTTTTCGAATGGTGTTTGAGGAGCCTGGACGTGTCTCATCTGCAGCGGCTACCTTGATTAAACTACGCCAAGGAGACACCTCCGTGTGCGAGTACGCCATCCACTTCCGCACCCGGGCCGGAGAACTGTTATGGAACAATGAGGCCCTGGTAGCTGCATTCTGGCATGGACTGTCTCCTAAAATTAAGGACGAACTTGCCGCTCGAGACCTGCCATCTACCCTGGATGACCTCATCCTTCTGTCCGCCCGGATTGATATGCGGATCCGAGAACGCCTCCAAGAGGTTAGTCGGGAGGGAGACCCTCCTAGTCTGGTACCTACTTTGCAGCAACCCCTGCTGTCCTCAGATGTCGATCCTCCTAAGGAGTCTGTGATGATGGACCAAGGTAAGCTATCCACCCAGGAGAGACAACGTAGACGCACTTCGGTACTTTGTCTATATTGCGGCTTCGGTGGCCATCTTGTGCGCCTGTGCCCTCAAAAGCCCCAAAGCCTAGGGTTGCTAGGAGTTGCAACCCTGGGTAAAAAAGGACTTCCGTCCAAATTGTCCTTACCCGTGACCATAGTGTCTGGCGGGAGAACGCATCATGTCTCTGCGTATCTGGACTCTGGATCCGCTGCAAATTTTATCCGTAGAGACCTGGTGGACCTTCTTCAATTGCCTACTACCCCTATGGAGAGCCCGTTGACAATTGCTTCAGTGGATGGCCTACCCCTGCCAGACCCAGTTATTGCTGTGACCAAACCACTGAGGCTCCAAGTAGGGGCTCTCCACTCCGAACTGCTGTCATTCTATGTCCTACCCAGAGCCGTTGACCCTGTGTTGCTGGGCCTGCCTTGGCTCCGATTGCATGCCCCAGTCCTCAACTGGAACTCTGGAGAGGTTCTCCAGCGGGGCACCGAGTGTCACAATCATTGCCTGGGACAGATTAGTTCGGCTCAGCCTCCTGTGCCTCAGTCACTGGCAGGATTGCCTAGTCATTTTACTTCATTTGCGGACGTCTTCAGCAAGAAAGAGGCGGAGACACTGCCCCCACATCGGGAATATGACTGTCCTATCGAGCTGGTTCCTGGTGCTTCCCTTCCCCGTGGTAGGGTATATCCTCTCTCTCTGCCAGAGACTCTGTCTATGTCTGCCTATGTTAGAGAGAACTTGGAGCGGGGCTTCATATGCAAGTCTTCCTCCCTGGCAGGAGCCGGGTTATTCTTCCTCAAAAAGAAGGATGGTTCTCTTCGTCCCTGTATAGACTACCGAGGTCTCAACTAGATCACGGCGAAAAATAAGTATCCATTGCCATTGATCTCAGAAATATTTGATTGTATACGTGGTGCCAAGATTTTTTCCAAGTAGACCTGCGGGGGGCTTACAACCTAATCCGCATTCGCCAGGGTGATGAATGGAAGACTGCATTTAACACCCGTGATGGACACTATGAGTATCTAGAAATGCCCTTCGGCTTGTGTAATGCCCCTCCGGTCTTCCAGGAGTTTATTAATGACATTTTCCGTGACCTCCTCTATGTTTGTGTAGTAGTCTATCTTGATGACATCTTGATTTTTTTCTCCAGATCCTATGACTCATCAGAAGCATGTCCGTCAAGTCTTGCTGCGGTTAAGGGAGAATAATCTGTACGCCAAATTGGGGAAGTGCGAATTTGAGAGAGATACTCTACCCTTCCTGGGCTACATCATCTCGAATAGAGATCTCAAGATGGATCCTGAAAAGGTAAAGTCTGTCCTGGAATGGCCACGTCCTCAAGGCTTGAGGGCCATACAGGGCTTTCTGGGATTCGCCAGTTTTTACAGACAGTTCATCCCAAACTTCTCTTCACTGACATCTCCTATCTTTAACCTCACCAAGGGGCATGTACGCCAAGGTGTGGACTCCTGAGGCAGAGTCCGCATTCAATACTCTGAAGAGTGCCTTCATGTCAGCCTCTATCTTCCATCATCCAGACGTCTCTCTACAGTTCTTGTTGGAGGTGGATGCATCCTCTGTCAGTGCTGGTGCACTCCTGTTCAAGAGAGGCTCCAAGGGCAAGTCTAGGGTATGTGGATATTTCTCCAGGGAGGACTTTTGTGCGCATGGCTGACCGAAGGAGGGTCCTCCGCTGGTGACATGCCTCTAGACTGGCAGGTCACGCGGGGATCCGTAAGACCCGGGATTTGATTGCCCATCATTTCTGGTGGCCCACTCTGCCCAAAGTTGTTATGGACTTTGTTTCCTCCTGCTCTGTGTGTGCAGCTAAGAAGGTCGCTCACTCCAGACCCGCTGGTCTGCTCCAGGCATTGCCTGTGCCGGATGTTCCCTGGCAGCATATAGCTATGGACTTTGTTATTGACCTGCCTCTCTCTGCCGGATGCAGTACTGTCTGGGTGGTGGTGGATCGATTTTCGAAAATGGCCCACTTCGTTCCTCTGACCGGTCTTCCATCTGCTCCTTAACTGGCCAAGCTGTTTATCCAACACATCTTCTGCCTGCACGGCTTGCCGCAGCATATTGTGTCTGATCGGGGGGTTCAGTTCACCTCGAGGTTCTGGAGAGCCCTTTGCGGACTTCTACGTGAGAAGTTGGACTTTTCCTCGGCCTACCATCCTCAGTCCAATGGACTCGAGGATCAATCAAATCTTGGAGAACTACCTGCGTCACTTCGTCTCTAGGCAGCATGATGACTGGGTGCAGTTGCTTCCGTGGGCTGAATTCTCCCACAACAATCATACCAGCAAGTCCACTAGGAACACTCCGTTCTTCATAGTCCTTGGCCAACACCCACGAATACCTCTCCCGGTTCCTGATTCATCCAAGGTACCAGCTGCTGACACGGCCTTTAGGGACTTTCTACAGATTTAGCGGCAGACTCGATCCTTCATCCTGCTGGCAGTTGACCGTATGAAACGGAGGGCGGACACAAGGAGAAGACACAAAGGTCTGGCTGTCCTCCAGGAACATTCGACTAAGGGTGCCGTCATGCAAGTTTGCTCCCAGGTTCCTCGGACCATTCGAGATCCTACAACAGATCAACCCTGTAGCCTATAAGCTTTGGCTGCCTACTACCCTCAAGGTCCCCAACTCCTTCCATGTATCCCTCCTGAAGCCAGTGGTCCTGAACCGCTACACCAAGACTCCTAGCCCTGTGGTTGTCGCCAGCGGCCCTTCAGACACCTTTGAGGTTCAAGAGATCCTAGACACCAAAAGATTGAGAGGAAAGACCTTTTATTTGGTGGATTGGAGGGGATTTAGTCCTGAAGAGAGGTCTTGGGAGCCAGAGGAGAACCTCAATGCTCCTGCTCTTCTGAAAAAGTTTCTCTTTCGCTCTGGTCCCAAGAAGAGGGGGCGTAAGAGGGGGGATACTGTAATGTCCGTGGCTGCGGGCTGTCAGCTCCGTTCTCCGCCTGACAGCCGCAGCCACGAGTCGGCAAGCGCTGGCCCCAGCCTCCTCCTCAGGAGAAGCCAGCGCTCGCGTCTACTCACCACAGCCGGACCTCATTCATGAACCTTGACCCGTGAGTACTCTGGACTATAAGAGGGGTCCAGCCCCCTAGTTCTATGCCTGAGCTTTGTTCTGTATTCCTAGTCTGTCTTGCATATGGCCCCCTAGTGTTTCCTGCTCCCAGTGTTCCTGTTCCTGTAATCTATTACTTGTATCCTGATCTAGTGCCGTGCTGCGTTGGATACCACGCCTGTTCTGATTCTCCACACCTGACGTCCACCTGCTGCCAAGTTCCTGCCAAACCTGCCCTGCTACATCTCCGAGCTGCCACAGGTACCCTATACGGACTATAGACTTTTACCTGCATACTGTTGGCCAGCTGCCTTACCGCCAAGATGGTACAGCCCAGTGGGTCCACAGACCCTTCATGACACAGTTGAGGTATCTAGGGCATTTACTAGTGCGACGACAGGCATTGGATACCTGAATAAACAGTTTATTAATTGTAAATATAGAGGGGTGATATATTTAGCTAAATGTACGTGCCCTAATGATTATGTGGGGAAGACTAAAAGAGAGTTCAGGAGACGCATCAGGGATCATTATAATGATATCATAAACAAAAGAGACACTACAATATCAAGACACATTTGTTCGGCACATAGGGTAAACACAAAATCCATCAGATTCCAGGGTATACAACATATTGAACCTAGCCCTAGAGGTGGCAACTGGGATAAATTATTATTACAGACAGAGTCGAGATGGATATACAAGATGAGATCGGTATCTCCAGACGGTGTGAATGAAAATGTGAATTTTGCATGTTTCCTATAGGGATTGGGTTAGACTACGCATATAGAGGGGAGGGGAAGGATGCAATATACGATCCTCGTATAAGATTCTGACTATACTCTGAACAAAAATCTTAACACAGGAACCAATACCCTATACTTAATTGACACTTATATGTTATGTATGTCAGTATATGTCCTTATAAGTAAATGTGTGATGTTCCACGTTTTAACAGCTTATTAAAAGCTAAGTTTTATATTTACTCCTTCTGCAGCTTTATAATATAATCACTATTGACCGCGGCATTTAAGGTGTCAAATGGCAAGATTGGAGGTTTCTCCAATCCTAGCTGTTGCAGCGGATGCCCAGCAGTCAGTAACAGCCAGGCTCCCGCAGTGATCGTGCGAGCACAGCTTCTGTGCCCGCGCGATCAGAAGCATGTATGTGATTGTATGCTAAGCTGTTAATTTAATGAGAGCATTCAAGTTTCGAACTAACTTTCTGTAGACATTAGCAAAACCAATAAATTACTGAATTTTCCATTTTTTGGGGTTGGCCAATCAACACCAGCCAGTCCATACTGAGATGTGCTGGAGATATACTGTACCCAAAGAAATTGAATTGTAGTCTATTCAAAATTACATTTCTCAAGTTTAATATATACAGTGAAGGAAATAAGTATTTGATCCCTTGCTGATTTTGTAAGTTTGCCCACTGTCAAAGACATGAACAGTCTAGAATTTTTAGGCTAGGTTAATTTTACCAGTGAGAGATAGATTATATTTAAAAAAAAACTGAAAAACACATTGTTAAAATTATATATATTTATTTGCATTGTGCACAGAGAAATAAGTATTTGATCCCTTTGGCAAACAAGACTTAATACTTGGTGGCAAAACCCTTGTTGGCAAGCACAGCAGTCAGACGTTTTTTGTAGTTGCACACATGTTAGATGGAATTTTGGCCCACTCCTCTTTGCAGATCATCTGTAAATCATTAAGATTTCGAGGCTGTTGCTTGGCAACTCGGATCTTCAGCTCCCTCCATAAGTTTTCGATGGGATTAAGGTCTGGAGACTGGCTAGGCCACTCCATGACCTTAATGTGCTTCTTTTTGAGCCACTCCTTTGTTGCCTTGGCTGTATGTTTCGGGTCATTGTCGTGCTGGAAGACCCAGCCACGAGCCATTTTTAATGTCCTGGTGGAGGGAAGGAGGTTGTCACTCAGGATTTGCCGGTACATGGCTCCATCCATTCTCCCATTGATGCGGTGAAGTAGTCCTGTGCCCTTAGCAGAGAAACACCCCCAAAACATAATGTTTCCAACTCCATGCTTGACAGTGGGGACGGTGTTCTTTGGGTTATAGGCAGCATTTCTCTTCCTCCAAACACGGCGAGTTGAGTTAATGCCAAAGAGCTCAATTTTAGTCTCATCTGACCACAGCACCTTCTCCCAATCACTCTCAGAATCATCCAGATGTTCATTTGCAAACTTCAGACGGGCCTGTACATGTGCCTTCTTGAGCAGGGGGACCTTGCAGGCACTGCAGGATTTTAATCCATTACGGCGTAATGTGTTACCAATGGTTTTCAAGGCAGCTGTGGTCCCAGCTGCCTTGAGATCATTAACAAGTTCCCCCCGTGTAGTTTTCGGCTGAGCTCTCACCTTCCTCAGGATCAAGGATACCCCACGAGGTGAGATTTTGCATGGAGCCCCAGATCGATGTCGATTGACAGTAATTTTGTATGTCTTCCATTTTCTTACTATTGCACCAACAGTTGTCTCCTTCTCACCCAGCGTCTTACTTATGGTTTTGTAGCCCATTCCAGCCTTGTGCAGGTCTATGATTTTGTCCCTGACATCCTTAGAAAGCTCTTTGGTCTTGCCCATGTTGTAGAGGTTAGAGTCAGACTGATTAATTGAGTCTGTGGACAGGAGTCTTTTATACAGGTGACCATTTAAGACAGCTGTCTTTAATGCAGGCACCAAGTTGATTTGGAGCGTGTAACTGGTCTGGAGGAGGCTGAACTCTTAATGGTTGGTAGGGGATCAAATACTTATTTCTCTGTGCACAATGCAAATAAATATATATAATTTTGACTATGTGATTTTCTGGTTTGTTTTTTTATATAATCTATCTCTCACTGGTAAAATTAACCTAGCCTAAAAATTCTAGACTGTTCATGTCTTTGACAGTGGGCAAACTTACAAAATCAGCAAGGGATCAAATACTTATTTCCTTCACTGTAAGCAATATTCCCAAAGTCTTTGTAGTACAGTGCAGACATGTTTCCGATGCTCCTAAAGAATGTCTGAAAAAAAAATGAGGATATCATCCAGGTAGGCTATTACAAGTTGCCAAAATAAGTTCCTAAAAAGATCATTGATAAAGTGTTAGAAAGCGACTGGAGCATTACAAAGTTCAAAAGACATTAAAAGATACTCAAAGTGTCCAAACTGTCCAAAGTGTCCATTCATCCCAAGGACAGATTAAAACAGGGTTATTTGCTCCTCTTAGATCAAGCTTATTAAATATTTTAGCTGTGCAAAGCCTTTTAAGTAATTCTGGAATTAAAAGGTGAGGATATTGCTTTTTTTTTTTTTATAATTTCTTTGTTTAACTTTTTTAAGGGAGGAGATAGAGAGTACATAATGGAAGGAAAGAGGGCAGGGGGTTACAAAATATACAAATACAGAAAGAAAAACAAACAATTGTCTCTGCTGTTGTTAGTATGAATTAGAAACAGACCTATATAATTCTGTACAAGATTAAAGGATTATATGATATATGTAACTGGCATCAAGTATTCTAAGTTTGAGAAGAAACTGACACCCCACCAATCATAAAAACTTAGTCCAAATTTTGTGCTTTTATCCATCTGCCCTAAATCGTGTAATACTTATCTAGATTGTTCTATTGACCATTTTGTTTCGCTTCGTGTCTGTTCGGCTTTTTCCGGAAATTAATGTATCGGAGTACGGACAGAATAGAATGTCCATGAGCCCATACTCCGATACATCGGCTTTCCGGAAAAAGCCGAACAGACACTAAGCGGCTGAGCGCTCACAAGCGCTTCAGCTGCTTCATTCTAGCGATTGGTAGGGGTCTCAGTGCTCGGACCCCCACCAATCCAAACTTCTGACATGTCACTATGACATGTCAGAAGTCTGCCAAAAGTTGAGCTACACTTTAAACCAAATATGTGACAAATTCCCTGTTTCTTTCTTACAGCTCCAGCATATTGGGTTTTGGTTGGGATCAATTCTGTTCAAGAGCTCTGGTGTCTTATACCAACGTGCAACTAGTTTATAGTTTAGTTCTTGAATTTTTGTAGAACTAGAGGGAGATTGATAATTTTTCTAGATTTGATCAGTCTGTTCCCTGGTGAACGTTTTACCAAGATTTTTTTCCCATTTTGTTATAAATTAGGGTGTTTCTGAATTAGTAATAAGACGTAGGTAAAGTTTTGAAATGTCTTTTTGGGTATAATTCTAGAAGAGTAAAAATTAGTGAATAAATTTACAGTATTTAAGTCTAAGATGTCAGGTGAGAAAAGACTCAGCAATTATGTTCTATTTCCCAACATTAAACGTGAGGTTGGGGATTATACTTTTCATTTGTTTAACCCCTTAATGACCAGCCTATTTTAGACCTTAATGACCAGGCTATTTTTTACGTTTTTCCATCGTCGCATTCCAAAAGCTAGAACTTTTTTATTTTTGCGTCGACATAGCTGTATAAGGTTTTGTTTTTTGCGGTACAAGTTGTATTTTTTAATAGCACCATTTTCAGGTACATATTATTTATTGATTAACTTTTATTAACTTTTTTTGGGGGGGAGATAGAAAAAAATCAGAAATTTTGCCACACGTTTTCGCGTCTTAAATCTACGCCGTTTACCGTGTGATATAAATAACACAATAACTTTATTCAGCGGGTTGTTACGATTGCAACGATACCAAATTTGTATAGTTTTTGTATGTTTTACTACTTTTACACATTAAAAACGCTTTTTTTTTTTTCAAAATTATATGTTTCTGTGTCCCCATATTTGATGAGCCGTAATGGTTTTATTTTTTCGCCGATGCAGTTGTATGAGGGCTTTTTTTTTGCGAGAAGACTTAGTTTTTATTGGTACCATTTTGGAGTAGATGCGACTTTTTGATCACTTTTTAATCACATTTTTTTAAAGTCAGGATTCACAGAAAACAGCAATTTTTCCGTCGTGTTTGAGTTAATTTTTTACGGCTTTCACCGTGTGGGTTAAGTAATGTAATAGATTTATAGTCGGGGTCATTACGGATGCGGTGATACCAAATATATGTAACTTTTTAACTTTATTTTGTTTTTTTACTACTAAAGCAATTTGTAAGGGGAAAAAGTGTGTTTTTCATTTTTTTTTATTAACTTTCTTACAATTTTTTTTACTTTTTTACTAGTCCCACTAGGGGACTTCACTATGCGATCCTCCGATCGCCATTATAATACACTGCAATACTTTTGTATTGCAGTGTATTACTGCCTGTCTGTTTAAAATGGACAGGCATCTGCTAGGACATGCCTCTGACATAGCCTAGAAGGTATTCACTACAGGCAGACCTGGGGGCATTTATTAGGCCCCCGGCTGCCATTGGAGACACAGACACTCGGCGATCTTATCGCCAGGTGTCAGTGGGATGAGAGGGAGCTCCCACCCTCTCTCCAAAACCACTCGGATGCAGTGCTCGCTATTGAGCACCTCATCTGAGGGGTTAAACGGGTGAAATCGATACGAATATCGATCTCACCCAGCAGAGCAGGGACGCTCACAGCCCTCAGCTACCTCTGGCAGCTGAGAGCAGGGAGATTTGACAGCTCCCTGCTCTGTTTACTTATTCTGATGCCGCGACGTAAAAAGTCTATGGCATCGGAATAAGACCCGTTAGTGACCGACGTAAAAAGACTATGGGCCGGTCACTAAGGGGTTAAATGTAATCACAGCTTTGTTATGAATAAAATTGCTTACTGGAAGTAATGCTTCCCTTAAGTTCCTAGATAATTCCTTCCCGTAATGCTTCCCTTTAGTTTTTTGAATTTGTTAGGTATCAAGAAAAAGATAGGGGTATGAATGCATGTACTAGGTAAAAATTGGTGTCTTTTGTTTAGTTTGTGCCAGATTCTGACAGTTTGTTTAGGTAAAGGATTGAGGAATATTTAAATTTATCATAAGATGTCGGCCATAAAAGTTCTTCAATATTCGTTTTTAAGAGATATAATTAAAGTTCTACCCAGAGTTTCCGTTTAACCCTTTCAAGACTGAGCCTGTTTTGGCCTTAATGACGAAGCCGATTTTTCAAATCTGACATGTGCCACTTTTGGTGGTAATAACTTTGGAATGCTTTTACCTATCCAAGCGATTCTGAGAAATTTTTTTTTCTCATGAGATGTTGTACTTTATGTTAGTGAAAAAAATTGGTAGATAAATTCAATATTTATTTGTAAAAACCACCAAGATTTGGAGAAAATTTTAAAAAATTATCATTTTTCTAAATTTAAATGTATTATCTTGTAAAACAGATAGTAATACCACACAAAATAGTTACTAGTTTACATTTCCCATATGTCTACTTTATGTTTGCATCATTTTTTGAATATTCTTTTATTTTTCTAGGACGTTACAAGGCTTAGAACTTTAGCAGCAATTTCTCATATTTTCAAGAAAATTTCAAAAGGCTATTTTTTCAGGGACCAGTTCAGTTCTGAAGTGTCTTTGAGGGCCTTATATATTAGAAAGTCCCCATAAATCACCCTATTTTGAAAACTGCATCCCTCAAAGTATTCAAAACAGCAGTCAGAAAGTGTTTTAATCCTTTAGCCGTTTCACAGGAATTAAAGCAAAGTAGAGGTGAAATTTACAAATTTCTTTTTTTTTTGCCATAATTCATTTGTAATACATTTTTTTTTCTGTACCACAGAAGGTTTTACCCGAGAAATGCAACTCAATATTTATTGCCCATATTCTCTAGTTTTTAGAAATATCCCACTTGTGGCCCTAGTATGCTACTGGATTGAAACACAGGCCTCAGAAGCAAAAGAGCACCTAGTGGATTTTAGGGCCTCCTTTTTTTAGAATATATTTTAGGTACCATGTTAGGTTTGAAGAGGTCTTGTGGTGCCAAAACAGTGGAAACCTCCCAATAGTGACCCTGTTTTGCAAACTACACCCATCAAGGAATTTATCTAGGGTTGTAGTTAGCATTTTGACCGAACAGTTTTATTGCTACATTTATTTGAATTAGTATGTGAAGATGAAAATCTACTTTTTTGTCTGAAAAACTTTAATTTTTTAAATTTTTACAAGGAATAAAGGTGAAAAAACACACGAAAATATGTAAAGCAATTTCTCCCGATTATAGTAATACCCCATATGTGGTAATAAACTGCTGTTTGGACCCACAGCAGGGCTCAGAAGAGAAGGAGCACCATTTGGATTTTGGATTTCTGATTTTGCTGGAATCGTTTTCAGTGCTGTGTCACGTTTGCAATGTACTGGAGTGACCAAAACAATGGAAACTCCCCAAAAGTGACCCCATTTGGGAAACTACACCCCTCAAGGAATTTTTCTAAGGGGAAAGTTAGCATTTTGACACCACAGTTGTTTTGCTGAATTCATTGGAATTAGTCTGTAAAGGTAAAAATCTACTTTATTTCTGAAAAAACTTAGACATTTTTAATTTTTACAAGGAATAAAGGAGAAAATGCACCCCAACATTTGTAAAACAATTTCTCCCGATTATGGAAATATGCTATATGTGGTAATAAACTGCTGTTTGGACCCACAGCGGGGCTTAGAAGGGAAGGAGCTCTATTTGGCTTTTGGAGCTCAAATTTAGCTGAAATGGTTTTCGGGGTGCCATGTAGCATTTGCAAAGCCACACTATTTGGGAAACTACACCACTTAAGAAATCGATCTAGGGGTATAGTGAGCATTTAGACCCCACAGGTCTTTTGCAGAATTTATTAGAATTAGGCCGTGAAAATGAATATCAACATTATTTCCACTAAATATGTTGAATTTTTTCAATTTCACAAAGGATAAAGGAGGAAAAAGCACCCCAACATTTGTAAAGCAATTTCTCCCGAGTACGGCAATACCCCACATGTGGTCATAAATGTTTTTTCATTACAAAAAAATTAACCCTTTCCAGACTGATCCATTTTTGCTTTTTCTTTTTGTTTTTCCCTCCCTGCTTTCCAAGAGCCATAACTTTTTTATATTTCCGTCAATAGAGTGGTGTGAGGGATTATTTTTTGCGGAACAAGCTGTAGTTTTTATTGGTACCATTTTTTGGCACATACAACATTTTGAGCACTTTTTATTACATTTTTTGGTAGGGACAAAGTGATCAAAAAGCAGCGATTTTGCCGTTTTAAAGTCTTTATTTTTCACGGCGTTCACCGTGCGAGTTAAAAAAGCTGTATTGTAATAGTTTGGACTTTTATAGACACAGCTATACCTATTTTGTGGATTTATTATTTTTTGACATTACTTTAGAGAAAAAATGTGAAAAGGTTTGTTTTTTTTGGACTTTAAATATTTATTTCATTTTTTTCACTAATAATAATAATTTACTTTTGTTATTACACATTTTATTAGTCCCCCTAGGGGACTCGAACCAGCAATCATTAGATCACTTGTACAATACACTGCAATACTAATGTATTGCAGTATATTGTCATTTTTACAGGCTCCTGTAACAGCTTGATTGCTTTTCCTGTCCGTTAGTCCCGGGTGTCAGCTGTAATACACAGCCGACACCCGCAGCGTATGGCGCGGGCTCAGCACGGGAGCCTGCTCCATACATCACTCCCACACCACGACATGCTATTAAGTCGTGGTGTGCAAAGGGGTTAATGCGCAATTAATGGGGTGGAGTGAAAATTAAAATTTTCCGCCGATATGCCATTTAGTACACTATATGTTATGCCCACTTTGTGCCACTGAAGAAAAATACCTCATAAAATATTAACCGGGTTCTCCCGGTTATGGCGATGCCATATCTGTGGATGTAAACAGCTGTTTGGGCACGCTGTAGGGCTCAGAAAGGAGGGACAGCCATTTGGCTTTTGGAGTGCATATTTAGCTTGGTAGTATTTCTGTTTGGCGTTTTGCTGCTATTTCAGTTTATAATGTGGGGGCATTAAGCTGTCCGGAGTACATCAGGGTATAATAAGAGGGTATAATACTGGGGTAAATAAATAATAATCCTCAGATATGTGGCCAGTGTCGCACTGATAAATGGTGCCCAATCTTCTCCACTTTTGGAACACTGCACATTTTGCATCGCTATATTCTGAGAGCCAGAACTTTTTTCTTTTTTCTTCGCCAGAGCTGTGTGAGGGCTTATTTGTTGTAGGACAATCTGTAGTTTTCATTGGTACATGCAATTTTTTTGATCACTTTTTATTCCATTTTTTGGCAAGCAAAGTGACCAAAAACGATCAATTCTGACAATGTTTTTTTTTAATAATTTTTTTTACGATGTTCACCCTGGGCTATAAATTACCATTTTACTTTATTCGGCGGGTCGGTACGATTACGGCGATACCATATGTATATAGTTTTTTTTATGTTTTGCAGCGTTTGCGCAATAAAATCACTTATTTATAAAATAATTAATTTTTTGTGTCACCGTATTCTAATAGTCATAACTTTTTTATTTTTCAGTCAAAAAAGCTGTGTAAGGGCTTGTTTTTTTGCGAGACGGGTTGTAGTTTTTATTGGTACAATATTGGCGTACATGCGACTTTTTGATCACTTTTTATTGTATATTTTGGGAAGGGTGGTGACCAAAAAATAGTGATTCTAGCGTTGTTTTTTTTTTGCGGTGTTAATTGTGCGGGAAAAATAATATTAGAGTTTTATAGTTGGGGTCATTATGAACGCGGTGATACCAAATATGTGTACTTTTTTAACGTGTTAATTTTTTCCTATAATAAAAGACTTATAGGGAAAAAAGCATTTTTTGTTTATGTAACTTATAACTTTTATTTTTACACTTTTTTAAACCATTTTTATTATCTTTTTTTTACTTGTCCCACTAGGGGACATTTAGACTTGCAGCTCAGATCGCTGCTAGTCCTACGGAGTGTAATGTGTTCTGTCATTGTAACGGGACAGTCAGTCAAGCGCCATCTTGAAGATCCGAATCAGGTTAGGGGGGCGGATGGGGGGGGTTGATCGGGGGTGTAACAGGGGGGTGCTGGCCCTTATTTAGACCATTTCTCTCTTCTCTCACAGAATATATTCTGTGAGAGAAGAGAGAGAACGGACTGTCGCTGTTCTTACAGCGATCGCCGTTATTCGTTGAAATGACGGCGATCATGTGACCCTCGGTCTGTGCTCCGAGGCCTCAGCTACCTCCGTAGCTGAGTGCACAGAGTTTAAGCACCTCCCGGGGACGCTATCTTATGCCAAAGTGCCGCCGTGAAAAGGCGGCGCTCTGGCATAAGTACCCTTAATGGTCGCCGTGAAAACACGTATAAGCGGTCATTAAGGGTTTAATATAATTTTTTCATTCAATAAATCCAGAAAGTGTATAGCATCCCTGTAGTTTTCCAGGTCTGGTAGGCCTATTCCGCCTGCTTTTTTGTTTTTAATGAGCGTTGAGAATTTAAATATTTATCCTTTAGATTGCCATACAAATTTTGTTATTGTAGCGTCCATGGCCGCGGGCTGTCAGGTTTACTCACCTCCCGACGCCCGCAGCCATGGATCTGTGAGCGCTGGTCCCCATCTCCTTCCTAGGAGACGCCAGCGCTCACTTCCGCTCCGTTCGGCTGTGTCCCGTAGGGTGCGCGCGCACGCTCGTGCCCGGCCTTAAAGGGCCAGCGCGCGCAAATTAGAGGAAGTCATCATCATCAACTGCCACGATTTCCTGGTCTATAAGAAGGCCCCTGGCCTTCTAATCCTTGCCTGGGCATTGTTAGTTTTCCCAGTCTGTCTTGCAAATGGTCCCTTAGTGTTTCCCGTTCCTGTTGTTACCCGTGCCTTGTTCCCGTTCCTGTTTCCCGTGCTTTGCCTTAGTATCAAGTCGTGCCACGTCCTGTGTCATCTGCCACGTCCAGAGGAATCTGCCACATCCTGTGTCATCTGCCACGTCCGGAGGAATCTGCTACGTCCTGTGTCATCTGCCACGTCCGGAGGAATCCGCCACGTCCTGTGTCATCTGCCTCATCCGGAGGAATCTGCCATGTCTGGCGCAACTTGCGGCTCCTGAGCCATCCGCCACGTTTGGCGCTGTCTGCTGCAACCATCTCCATCTGTGCCAGAGCTTCGGTCACTGTCCGGACTATCCAGGTACCCTTGTGCGGGACATTGTATTTCTGGGGTTTCCTGTGGTTTGGCCAGCTGCCTTCCCGCTACGGCGGTACGGCCTAGTGGGTCCACTACCCGCGCCGTGACAGTTCGCTCAGGCCATGGACCCCGCTGGTCAACCTGGGACTTTGACGACACAAGCCATGCTGGCCGAGATGGAGGATCTCCAGTCACGACAAGACCATCTCCTCCTGTCGGTGAATGCCATAGCCCATCGATTGCTCGCTCCAACCACAGTCGTCCCCGCACCTCTCCCTGCGGTTCCTCCTGCTACACTTCCTGTCTGTACCGGTACCAACCCCCTGTGTTTCTTGCCGCTACCTCCACGCTATGACGAAGATCCGAGGTCCTGCAGGGGATTTTTGAATCAGTGCCTGATCCATTTCAGACTTCATGCCAGGTCCTTCTGTTCGGATAACGTCAGGATCGCCTTCATCATCTCTCTCCTTACTGGCAAAGCCCTGGCATGGGCTAATCCTCTGTGGGAACATCAGGGACCAGAGACCCGGGACTTGCAGTGCTTCTTACAGACCTTCCGCTCGATCTTTGAGGAACCTGGGAGAGTTTCTTCGGCTGCTGCATAACCCTACACCAGGGAAACCTCTCCGTGGGCGAGTATGCCATCCAGTTCCGTATCCTGGCTGCTGAATTGACCTGGAACAACGAGGCTTTGGTGGCTACATTCTGGCAGGGACTGTCTTCAGGGATCAAGGACGAGCTGGCTGCTCGCAATCTGCCATCTACCCTGCACGATCTTATCCTACTCGCCTCCCGTGTCGACATGAGGATCCGGGAACGTTCCCAAGAGGTTCTCTGGGAGAGAGTACTTCCTGGGCTGGATTCTGCTGTCCCGCAATCCCCCTCAGTCGTCCCACCAGAGGATCCGATGCAGGGTAATTATGTCAAATTGTCTACCCAGGAGAAACAACGCAGACGCACTTCTGGACTTTGTTTGTATTGCGTCCGTGGAGGCCATGTTGTGCGTCTGTGTCCCCAGAGGCCGGAGAGACCCCATTGCCTAGGATTGGTTGGAGAGACAACCCTAGGTGGAACGGAATCTAACAGAGCATTCGGTTCCAAATTGACTATTCCTGTGACCCTGGTATCCGGCGAGAGGACGCATCAAGTTTCTGCCTATCTTGACTCTGGCTCTGCTGCAAACTTCATCCAGAAAGAGCTTGTGGATCATCTTCAGTTGCCCACAGTTCCCCTTGAGACATCTTTGGCTGTTGCCTCAGTTAATGGACTGCCTCTGCCTGATCCCATCATCTCTAAAACCAAGCCATTGAAGCTCCAGGTTGGAGTACTTCATTCTGAATTTATTTATTTCCTTGTTTTGCCCAAGGCCATCAATCCTGTTCTGCTGGGCCTGCCTTGGCTTCGACTACATGCCCCAGTCCTGGACTGGAATTCTGGAGAGGTTCTCCAATGGGGCTCCAAGTGCCATGGTCGTTGTCTGTTGCAGATCCATCCTGTCAAGCCTACTCTGCCTCAGTCGTTGGCTCAATATGCAGATGTTTTCATCAAAAGGGAGGCTGAGACGCTGCCTCTACATCAGACCTATGACTGCCCCATATAACTGGTTCCTAATGCCTCTCTCCCCCGTGGACGGGTATATCCTCTCTCCTTGCCTGAGTCTTTATTTATGTCGGCCTATATCAAGGAGAATCTGGAGAGGGGTTTTATACGAAAATCTTCCTCCCCGGCCGGGGCTGGATTCTTCTTCGTTAAAAAGAAGGATGGATCCCTTCGTCCCTGCATTGACTACCGGGGCATCAACCTGATCACAGTCAAGAACAAATACCCGTTGCCACTCATCTCTGAGCTGTTTGATTGCATACGAGGGGCCAAAAATTTTTCTAAGCTAGACCTGCGTGGGGCTTACAATCTAGTCCGGATTCGCCGGGGTGATGAATGGAAGACGGCATTTAACACCCGGGACGGGCACTACGAATACCTAGTGATGCCCTTCGGACTGTGTAACGCTCCCGTAGTGTTTCAGGAGTTCGTTAACGATATCTTCCGGGATCTACTCTATGTCTGTGTTGTTGCTTATCTCGATGATATTTTGATTTTCTCCCCAGATCCGACGACTCATCGGAGGCATGTCCGTCAGGTTCTACTACGATTGAGGGAGAATCATTTATACGCCAAGTTGGAGAAGTGCGTCTTTGAGAAGAGTTCTCTGCCCTTCCTGGGCTACATCATCTCGGATCAGGGCCTCAAGATGGATCCTAAGAAAGTGAAGGCTGTCCTGGAGTCGCCACGTCCCCAAGGCTTAAGGGCCATACAGCGGTTCCTGGGATTCTCCAATTTCTACCGCCAGTTTAATCCTAATTTCTCTTCTCTGACGTCTCCCATCTCGTCCCTTACCAAGAAGGGTGTGAACGCCAAAGTGTGAACTCCAGAGGCAGAGTCCGCATTTATTAGCCTCAAGAGAGCCTTCACCTCAGCCTCGATCCTCCATCATCATGACATATCTTGGCAGTTCTTCCTCTGTTGGTGCAGGTGCACTTCTGTTCCAGAGGAGCTCCAAAGGAAAGGCAGTAGTATGTGGCTACTACGCTAGACTGTTTTCTTCTGCTGAGCACAATTACTCCATTGGAGATCGGGAGCTGCTGGCCATCAAATTGGCTCTGGAGGAGTGGAGACATCTTCTGGAGGGCACTGCTCACGCCATCCTGATCTTCACCGACCACAAGAACCTTACTTACCTTCAGTCCGCTCAAAGACTTAATCCTCGTCAAGCCAGGTGGTCGCTGTTCTTCACCCGTTTTCTGTTTGTGCTCCACTACCATCCCGCGGACAAGAATGTGAGGGCCGATGCCCTGTCCAGATCGTTTGAGACGGAAGACACGGTGGAGTCCCTTCAGACCATCATAGACCCGTCCTGCATTGTCACTGCTAATCCTCTGCAGGTTAGAGACATCCCTCCTGGGAGGACTTTTGTTCGGTTGGCAGACAGGAGAAGAATTCTCCACTGGGGACATAGTTCTAAACTTGCTGGGCACGCTGGTGTCCGTAAAACCCGAGATCTGATTGCTCGTCACTTTTGGTGGCCCACGCTACCTAAAGATGTTCTGGACTTTGTCTCTTCTTGCACGGTGTGTGCCTCTAACAAAGTGACTCACTCCAAGCCTGCCGGCCTGCTTCAACCTCTGCCTGTACCCAATGCCCCCTGGCAGCACATTGCGATGGACTTCATCACAGACCTTCCCCCCTCAGCAGGATGCAACACCATCTGGGTGGTGGTGGACCGGTTCTCTAAGATGGCTAATTTTATCCCGCTGACCGGCCTACCTTCTGCTCCTCGTCTGGCGAGTCTCTTTATTCTACACATCTTCCGCTTGCATCGCCATCGTGTCAGATCGTGGTGTTCAGTTTACCTCTAAGTTCTGGAGAGCCCTCTGTAAACTCCTGGATGTGAGTTTGGACTTTTCCTCTGCCTATCACCCCCAGTCCAATGGGCAAGTAGAGAGGATCAACCAGAACATGGACAATTATCTCCGCCACTTCATCTCTTCACAGCACGATAACTGGGTACAGCTTCTTCCATGGGCCGAGTTTTCTTACAACAACCACACAAGTGAGTCCACCACTTCCACTCCGTTTCACATCGTGTACAGTCAACATCCCAGAGTCCCTCTTCCTGTATCAACTTCATCTCAGGTACCCGCTGCTGACTCTGCATATGGGGACTTCCTGCAAATCTAGCAACAGACCCGGTCCTCTATTTTGCTGGCGGTAGATCGCATGAAGCGAAAGGCAGATACTAAGAGAAGAGAGCCACCTCAGTATCTTCCTGGGACTAAAGTCTGGCTGTCCTCTCGGAACATTCGCTTGAGGGTGCCTTTATACAAGTTTGCTCCCAGGTTCCTTGGTCCTTTCGAGATCCTGCAACAAATCAACCCTGTCTCCTATAAGCTGCGGCTGCCTCCTACCCTCAGAATCCCTAACTCCTTCCATGTGTCCCTCCTGAAACCAGTGGTCCTGAACCACTACAGCAAGACTTCTAGTTCCACAGTTGCTACCAGCGGCCCTTCTGATGTATTCGAGGTAAAGGAGATCCTAGACTGCAAAAGGGTAGGAGGAAGGACTTTCTATTTGGTGGACTGGAGATGGTTTGGTCCTGAGGAGAGGTCCTGGGAGCCAGAGGAGAACCTCAGCGCTCCTGCTCTTATTAAAAAGTTCCTCTCTCACTCTGGCCCCAAGAAGAGGGGGCGTAAGAGGGGGGATACTGTAGCGTCCATGGCCGCGGGCCGTCGGGTTTACTCACCTCCCGACGCCCGCAGCCATGGATCTGTGAGCGCTGGTCCCCATCTCCTTCCTAGGAGACGCCAGCGCTCACTACCGCTCTGTTCGGCTGTGTCCCGTAGGGTGCGCGCGCGCGCTCGTGCCCGGTCTTAAAGGGCCAGCGCGCGCAATTTAGAGGAAGTCATCATCATCAACTGCCACGATTTCCTGGTCTATAAGAAGGCCCTGGCCTTCTAATCCTTGCCTGAGCGTTGTTAGTTTTCCCAGTCTGTCTTGCAAATGGTCCCTTAGTGTTTCTCGTTCCTGTTGTTACCTGTGCCTTGTTCCCGTTCCTGTTTCCCGTGCTTTGCCTTAGTATCAAGTCATGCCACGTCCTGTGTCATCTGCCACGTCCAGAGGAATCTGCCCCATCCTGTGTCATCTGCCACGTCCGGAGGAATCTGCCACGTCCTGTGTCATCTGCCACGTCCGGAGGAATCCACCACGTCCTGTGTCATCTGCCTCGTCCGGAGGAATCCGCCACGTCTGGCGCAACTTGCGGCTCCTGTGCCATCCGCCACGTTTGGCGCTGTCTGCTGCAACCATCTCCATCTGTGCCAGAGCTTCGGTCACCGTCCGGACTATCCAGGTACCCTTGTGCGGGACATTGTATTTCTGGGGTTTCCTGTGGTTTGGCCAGCTGCCTTCCCGGTATGGCGGTACGGCCCAGTGGGTCCACTACCCGCGCCGTGACAGTTATAATCTTTTTGAGTTTATTAACAAATGTCAGAGGCACCACAATTGGTAAAACTTGCAGTAGGTAAAGTATTTTTGGTAATATTACAATTTTTATGATATTATTTCTCCCAAACCATGAGATCGGCAAAGTATTAAATTTCTCTAAGTCTGCTTCTATTTTAGTCAGTATTGCCTTATAATTCAACTCGATAATATCTTTAAAAGAATTGTTAATCTTTATTCCTAAAAAGGTGAAATGTACGCAATTATTTTTAAAGGAAAATTTTTAAGTCAATTCCTCCCACGTTTTGGGGTCTATGTTTACATTTAATAATTCTAATTTTGTTGTATTTAGTTTAAAGTTTGAGATTTGTCCAAATATTTTAAATATCCATGTAGTAAGGCTTTAATTGTCTTTCTTTGGTTTGAAAGAATTATTAGCATGTCGTCTGAGAATGCAGCAATCTTTTGTTCTAATTTATTAAATGAAAGACCAGTGATTTCCTTGTTTTCTCTTATCATTTGGACTAGAACTTCCATGGTCATTATAAATAGTAATGGAGATAAAGGATAACTGTCATAATGCGGGGTGTGGACCCACTGGGCCGTACCGCGTAGCGGGGTGGCAGCTGGCCAAACAGGTAAGTACAGAGTTCAAATAGTTCAGCGAGGGTACCTGAGGCAATCGTAGGCAGTAACGAGGCAGGCACGTGAAGGACCAGGCGGCGGGAAGACGTCAGGAGAGGCATAGCAAGTCAAGCGAGACTGTAGCACAGCACGGCAACAGCACTAGAACTGGGTAGCAAGGAAACAGGATACGGGATACAGGAACAAGGTACATTGGGAAACTGGAAGACACTGGGAGACCATAAGCACGACAAACTAAGGGTAACAAATAATGTTCTGGCAAGGGGCAAGAGGGCAGAGCCCTTTTTATAGCCCAGGGCATCCTGGGCTAGATTTGCAGACTTCCTGCAAAATGCGCGCACTGGCCCTTTAAGACCGTGTACGCGCGGGCGTGCGCGCCCGCCGGAGACACTCAAAGTCCGGAAGTGAGTGCTGGCGCCTCACAGGAGGACGACGCTGCAGGGAGGTAAGATGTCCATGGCCACGGCCATCGAGGTTAACGGCAGAATGACAGACCGTGGCCATAGACGTTATAGTATAGACGCCATAGACGTTATAGTATAGACGCCCCCTCTTCTTGGGACCAGAGCGGGAGAGAAACTTCCTCACGAGGACAGGAGCATCGATGTTCTCCTCTGGCTCCCAAGACCTCTCTTCTGGGCCGAACCCCCTCCAATCCTCTAAATAAAATGTCCTTCCTCCCACCTTCTTGGTAGCTAGAATCTCTGTTACTTCGAAAGTCCCCGATAAGCCGCCAGGGACCACTGTGTAACTAGGAGTCCTTGAGTAGCGGTTCAGGACCATAGGTTTCAGCAGGGAGACGTGGAAGGAGTTAGGAATCCTGAGGGTAGGGGGGAGCCGCAGCTTGTAGGTTGATCTGTAGCAGGATTTAGAAGGGTCCGAGGAACCTAGGGGCAAATTTGCACGACAGCACTTTCAGCCGGATATTCCTAGAAGACAACCAGACTTTAGTCCCTGGAAGGAACTGCGGAGGTGCCCGACTTCTTGTATCTGCCTTTCTCTTCATGCGGCCCACCGCCAACAGGATTGAAGGTCGGGTCTGTTGCCAAATCTGTAGAAAGTCCCTGAAGGTCGAGTCGGCTGCAGGAACCTGGGACATAGTAGACACAGGAAGAGGTATACGAGGATGCTGACTGTAGACGATGAAGAATGGACTGGAAGTGGTCGACTCACTGGTGTAGTTGTTATAAGAGAACTCTGCCCATGGGAGCAACTGCACCCAATCATCATGGCGCCTGGAAACAAAGTGACGTAGATAGTTCTCCATAATCTGGTTAACTCTCTCGACTTACCCATTGGACTGGGGATGATAGGCCGAAGAGAAGTCCAATTGTACACCGAGGAGGCCGCAGGGTGCTCTCCAAAACTTTGAGGTGAACTGGACCCCTCAGTCCAAGAAAATATGCAGGGCAAGCCGTGCAGATGAAAGATGTGTTGTATGAAGAGGTCAGCCAATCGCGTAGCAGACGGCAGGGCGGTCAAGGGAATGATGTGAGCCATCTTGGAAAATCGATCCACCACCACCCAGATCACACTGCAACTCGCAGAAGAAGGAAAATCCGTGACAAAGTCCATAGCGACATGTTGCCAGGGGGCAATGGGCACAGGCAGTGGTTGGAGCAGACCAGCAGGTCTGGAGTGAGCAACTTTATTTGCTGCGCATACCGTGCATGAGGAGACAAAGTCCATAACGTCTTTTTTACACCGAGGAGGCCGCAGGGTGCTCTCCAAAACTTTGAGGTGAACTGGACACCTCAGTCCAAGAAAATATGCAGGGCAAGCCGTGCAGACGAAAGATGTGTTGTATGAAGAGGTCAGCCAATCGCGTAGCAGACGGCAGGGCGGTCAAGGGAATGATGTGAGCCATCTTGGAAAATCGATCCACCACCACCCAGATCACACTGCAACTCGCAGAAGAAGGAAGATCCGTGACAAAGTCCATAGCGACATGTTGCACAGGCAGTGGTTGGAGCAGGCCAGCAGGTCTGGAGTGAGCAATTTTATTTGCTGCGCATACCGTGCATGAGGAGACAAAGTCCATAACGTCTTTGGGTAGCGTAGGCCACCAGAACTGACGGGTGATTAGATCTTGGGTCTTACGAGCACCCGCGTGACCTGCCAGCTTAGAACTGTGACCCCAGCTAAGAATTCTTCCTCGGTCAGCCAGACGTACAAAAGTCCTACCCGGAGGAATGTCTCTAACTTGCAGGGGATTCACAGAAAAGATGCAGGATGGGTCAATGATATTCTGTGGGGATTCCATGGCGTCCTCAGTTTCAAAATATCTGGACAAGGCGTCGGCACTCACATTCTTGTCGGCCGGTCGGTAGGGGAGTTCAAACCGGAACCGAGCAAAGAACAACGACCACCTGGCTTGACGAGGATTCAACCGCTGGGCCGTCTGTAGGTAGGTCAAATTCTTGTGATCCGTGAAGATCTTGATAGGATGAACCGCGCCCTCCAGTAGATGTCTCCACTCCAGCATAGCCAACTTGATGGCCAGTAACTCCCGGTCCCCAATCGAGTAATTGCGCTCTGCGGAAGAAAACCGCTTAGAATAGTAGCCACATACCACAGCCTTGCCTTTCGATCCTCTCTGGAACAACAGTGCACCAGCACCAACCGAGGAAGCGTCCACCTCTAATGAAAACTGTAGGGATACATCAGGATGGTGCAGAATGGAGGCAGACGTGAAGGCTTTTTTTAAGGATTCAAATGTGGCCTCAGCCTCCGGAGTCCACATCTTGGCATTCCTACCCTTCTTAGTGAGGGTGGAGATAGGAGCAGTCAACGATGAGAAGTTGGAGATGAACAGTCGGTAGAAGTTGGCGAATCCTAGGAAGCGTTGTATGGCTCTTAAGCCTCGGGGGCGTTGCCACTCCAGAACAGCCTTTACCTTCTGGGGGTCCATCTTGAGGCCCTGATCGGAGATAATATAGCCCAGGAAGGATAGAGACTTCTTCTCAAATACATATTTCTCCAACTTGGCATAAAGGCGATTCTCTCTTAGACGGAGCAACACCTGGCGGACATGACTTAGATCAGTTACTGGATCTGGGGAAAAAATCAAAATGTCATTGAGATACACCACAACACAAACATAAAGGAGATGACGAAAAATGTCATTGACAAATTCTTAAAATACTGCGGGGCGTTACACAGGCCGAAGGGCATAACTAAGTATTCGTAGTGCCCATCATGAGTATTAAAAGCAGTCTTCCATTCATCAGCTCGACGAATCCGAATCAGATTGTAGGCACCCCGCAGGTCCAGTTTAGAAAAAAAATTCGCCCCCCCCCGTATGCGATCAAACAGTTCAAAAATCAAAGTCAGAGGGTACCTGTTCTTCACCGTTATCTGGTTTAGGCCTCGGTAGTCAATGCAAGGTCGTAACGATCCATCTTTTTTTTTAACAAAGAAGGACCCTTCTCCAAGTTCTCCTTAATGTAGGCTGACATGGACTGGGTCTCTGGCAAGGAGAGAGGGTACACTCTGCCATGAGGAGGAGACAATTTAGGAACCAGGTCGATCGGACAGTCATATGCCTGATGTAGCGGCAAGGTCTCAGCCTCCTTTTTGTTGAAGACATCGGAGAACATGGAGAAACAAGAAGGCAACCCTGTCAAAGACTGAAGAGGGGCAGGCTGTGGCGACTGGATATGGCCCAGACAGCGGTCAAGACACTTCGGACCCCACTGGAGGACCTCTCCAGAGTTCCAATCCAGGACGGGGCATGCAGACGGAGCCAAGGCAAACCCAGCAGCACGGGGTTGACGGCCTTGGACAGGACGAACAGGGAGATGAGTTCAGCATGAAGGGCTCCTACTTGTAGTCTCAACGGCTTGGTTACGGACACAACTGGGTCAGGCAATGGCAGTCCATCCACCGAGGCAACGATCAACGGCCTTTCAAGAGGGATAGTAGGCAACAGAAGGAGATCCACAAGGTCCTGGCAGATGAAGTTGGCTGCAGAGCCGGAGTCCAGATAGACAGAGACCGGATGGGACCTCTCGCCAGCAATGATGGTTACGGGAATGAATAGTTTGGAAGAGAGTTCTTGATTCAATGTGTTGACGCCCAGGGTTGTCTCTCCAACCAAACCTAGGCGCTGGGGTTTTTTGGCTTGTGAGGACACAGATGCACAAAATGGCCAGCGAGGCCGCAATATAAGCAAAGTCTAGAGGTGCGCCTGCGGTCTACTTGCATCGGGACCTCGGCAAAGCAATAAAAGCAGGCAAGAGGGGTTGCTGAAAGTTGGACGCCAGTCTAGGGCGCCGACGCTCCTGACGAATCTCGTGATATCTCTCCCTCAGCCTTATGTCTACCCGAGTGGCAAGCAGAATCAAGTCGTCCAAGGCAGGAGGCAGGTCTCGAGCGGCCAGTTCATCCTTGATCTCGGACGACAGGCCATGTCAATAGGATGCCACCAAGGCTTCATTGTTCCAGGATAGCTCTCCTGCCAGAGTCCGGAACTGGATCGTATACTCGCCCACAGAGGTGTCCTCTTGGCGAATGTTGAAGATGGCAGTGGCTGCCGATGAGACTTGCCCAGACTCCTCAAAAACAGTTCGAAATATTCGCATGAACCCCTGGAAATCTTGGGTCTCGGGTCCCTGACGTTCCCAGATAGGATTAGTCCATGCCAGGGCCTTGCCAGTCAGGAGGGATATGATGAATGCGATCTTGGCTCCGTCCGACGGAAATGCTTGAGAGTGCAGGGTAAAATGAATGTGGCATTGGTTCAGAAACCCCCGACAAACACTGGCGTCTCCATCGAACTGAGAGGGCAATGGCAGCGAGAACCGAGGATCCGGACAGGAACTGCCAGGAGGAGCAACAGGAGGATCGGCTTGAAGGACTTGCATAGAGGCAGGAAGACAAGCAACTAGCGTCCCTAGCTGCTGCGCCATAGAGTCCACTGCCACAAGGAGCTGATCCTGCCTAGCTCGGAGATCCAGCAGGTCCGCTTGCATGGCTTGGGAGGGTGCCAAGCCCTTGAATTGACCAGCAGAGTCCATGGCCAGAGCGTACTGTCACGATGCGGGGTGTGGACCCACTGGGCCGTACCGCGTAGCGGGATGGCAGTTGGCCAAACTGGTAAGTACAGAGTTCAAATAGTTCAGCGAGGGTACCTGAGGCAATCGTAGGCAGTAACGAGGCAGGCACATCCAGGACCAGGCGGCGGGAAGACGTCGGGAGAAGCGTAGCAAATCAAGCGAGACTGTAGCACAGCACGGAAACAGCACTAGATCTGGGTAGCACGGAAACAGGATAAGGGATACAGGAACAAGGTACACTGGGAATCTGGAAGACACTGGGAGACCATAAGCACGACAAACTAAGGGGAACAAACAATGCTCTGGCAAGGGGTAAGAGGGCAGAACCCTTTTTATAGCCCAGGGCATCCTGGGCTAGATTTGTAGACTTCCTGCAAAATGCGCGCACTGGCCCTTTAAGACAGTGCACGCGCGGGCGCGCCCGCTGGAGACACTCGAAGTCCGGAAGTGAGTGTCGACACCTCACAGTGGGACGACGCTGCAGGGAGGTAAGATGTCCATGGCCACGGCCGTCGAGGTTAACGGCAGAACGACGGACCATGGCCATAGACGTTACAATAACTCTGTCTTGTACCATTTTTTATTTCAAAATTATGCAAAAAACTCAGCATTTATTTTGATTTTTGCAGATGGATTTTTATATAGAGCCATAATTTTATCTACAAACATTAGTAGTAGCCCAAATTTCTGTAGTGTCAGTTTGATAAAAAGCCAGTCTAATCTATCGAAAGCCTTTTCGGCGTCGGCGGTGAGTAGAGCTAGAGGGATATTTTTATAATCTGTGCGACTTGAATTACATTCAGAATTCTGACTATTTCTTTTGCTTCTCTACCTGGTGTCAAGCCTACTTGTTCTAGGATAATTATGTTTGGTACGAAATTTGTAAATCTATTAGCTGTTGTTTTTGCAAATGGTTTGATGTGATTATTTATTAGGGTATGTTCACACGAGGGCGTCCGTAACGGCTGAAATTACGGGGATGTTTCAGCCTGAAAATATCCCCATAATTTCAGCCGTAACGGCATGTGCAGGCGCTTGGACGCCGCGTCCATTACGGACGTAATTGGCGCTGCTATTCATTGGAGTCAATGCTTTCAATGGGCAGATGTTTGTCAGCGCTATTGAGGCGCTATTTTCGGACGTAATTCGGGGCAAAAACGCCCGAATTACGTCCGTAATTAGTGCGTGTGAACATACCCTTAAAGAGATGGGTCTGTAATTTCCACAAATAGTGTGGTCTTTCTCTTCTTTAGGAATTAAGGTGATGTGTGCAGTTAAGGACTCTTTACAGAAAAGGTTGTGTAAGTCTATTGTGTTGAAGTATTGTGTTAGGAAGGAAGATAGAGTTTCACTAAATATTTTATAGTATGACATACAAAACCCATCAGGTCCCGGGCTCTTGCCTTTTGGGCTAGTATTAATAGTGTTGTCTATTTCTTGTTTTGAGATGGGTAAAGTTAGCGTTTGACTCTGAGCTTCTGAGATGTAAGGAAGTGTTATTTTGTCTAGTAGTTTATTAATCGCTTCGGTTTTTTTAGTCAATGTTTGGTCATTGAGAAGTTATATACCTCTGAGTAAAAGGAACAAAATTCCTTGGCTATTTCTTCAGTAGCGTAATGAAGTTTCGTTTGTTTTGGGTATAAAGGTGTTTGAGTGTTGTTTTTTAATTAGATTGGCTAATTTATTTCCCATTTATCTGCATTCACGTACATTTAAGATTTTGCAAAGTTAATTTTTTTTCTGCATTATAGTTCAGTAAGTCTTTCAGTTCTGTTCTGAGTTTAACCTTTTCATGCCGACAATCTGTAGATTCACGTCCTATTCGCATATACCCCATGCAGATAGGACGTGAATCTGCAAACCTCTGCTTTTGCCAGCATAGAGCTGGAGAGATCGCTCTGACATCGGTGGTGTCAGTGTCCGCGGCTCCCCAGCAACCTGTTTTCTGACAGCTGAACCGATTGGTTCAGCTACAGAGAATATTATCACTATTTTTGATTGTTTCCCGACCGCCCACAGTAAATTCATGTCGGCGCGTGCTGGGCTCTGTGCAGCGCCAACGTGAAATCACAGTGGGTATTAAAAGCGCGATCCAGTGTCTCAGAGTAGTGCTGACACCCGGATCGCGCTGTTAACCCCTGCCTCTGGTCCGGGAGACATGATCGGGACCTGATTGGTACTGGTCACGATCATGTGATCGCAGGGAAAGTTTATTGTAGCAACAAACTGGAAAGTTTGTTGATACAACAAACTTTCTCGGGACCGATTGCGGGTGCTGCCATCGGTTGCATGGCAAAACCGGAGGCCATACAACGGCCTCCGGGTCTGCCATGCACGGAAGCCTATGACGACCACCCGGAGGCTAGTCCTCATAAGTTTCCTGTCAGTGTGACTCTCATCGTCACACTGAGAGTTTATAACACGTTACACTACCTAGGTAGTGTACTGTATTATAGCAGCTATCAGTGCTGCAGGTCTAAAAGTAAAAAAAAAAATTAATAAAAATGTTTCAGAAAAGTGTAAAAACAAAAAATGATTTTTTTCCTATAATAAGACTTTTATTATAGGAAAAAAATGAAAATGTTAAAGAAAGTACACATACTTGGTATCACCGCGTTCGTAACGACCCAAACTATAAAACTATAATATTATTTTTCCCGCACGGTGAACACCGCAAAAAAAATAAAAAAATAATGCCAGCATCACTATTTTTTTGATCATCACCCCTCCCAAAATATAGAATAAAAAGTGATCAAAAAGTCGCATGTAACCCAAAACAGTACCAATAAAAACTACAACCCATCCCACAAAAAACAAGCCCTTACACAGCTTTTTTGACTGAAAAATAAAAAAGTTATGGCTCTCATAATATGCTTACACAAATAATAAATTATTTTATAGAAAAGTGATTTTATTGTGCAAACGCTACAAAACATAAAAAAACCTATATACATATGGTATCGCCATAATCGTATCGAGCCGCAGAATCAAGTAAAATCTAATTTATGGCGCATGGTGAACTCTGTTTTTTTGTTACTTTGCTTGCCAAAAAAATCAAATAAAAAGTGATGTACCCTAAAATTGTACCAATGAAAACTACAGATTGTAACGGAACAAATAAGCCCTCGCACAGCTCCGGTGGAGAAAAAATAAAAAAGTTTCCTTTTCACAGACAAACTCCAATAAATATAGCAAAAGAACTGTGGGGTAAAGATGCTAACTATACCCCTAGATAAATGCCTTGAGGTGTGTAGTTTCCAAAACAATGTCACTTTTGGGGCGTTTCCACTGTTTTGGCACCACAAGACCTCTTCAAACCTGACATGGTGCCTAAAATATATTCTTAAAAAAAAGGATGTCCTAAAATACTCTCGGTGATCCTTTACTTTTGAAACCTGTGCTTCAGTCCATTACCACACTAGAGCCACATGTGGGATATTTCTAAAAACTGCAGAATCTGGGCAATAAATATTGTGTTGCGTTTCTCTGATAAAACCTTCTGTGTTACAGATTTTTTTTTATTACAAATGAATTGCGGCAAAAAAAAAATAATTTGTAAATTTCACCTCTACATTGCTTTAATTCCTGTGAGACGCCTAAATGGTTAAAGCACTTTCTGAATGCTGTTTTGAATACTTTGAGGGGTGCAGTTTTTAAAATGGGGTGATTTATGGGGTCTATCTAGTACATAAGGCCCTCAAAGCCACTTCAGAACGGAACGGGTCCTTGAAAAATAGCCTTTTGAAATTTTCTTGAAAATGTCATAAATTGCTGCTAAAGTTCTAAGCCTTGTAATGTCCTAGAAAAATTAAATAATTTTCAAAAAAGGATGCAAATATAAAGTAGACATATGGGGGATGTTAATTAGCAACAATTTTGTGTGGTATTACTATCTGTTTTACAAGTAGATACATAATTGATGCTCTGTTTTTTTGAGATTGAAAGTTTTAACATAAGTGGAGCATGGTCCGATTGTGTAATTGAACCATATTTCACCTGTGTTATAGCATTGATAAGGGGGATGAGAAATAAGCAAATAGTCTATTCTAGAGTACTTTTTATGAACGGTTGAATAGAATGAATAATCTCTGGTAGAAGGGTATCGAGTTCTCCATACATCAACTAAATGAAACTCTGCAAAGAGTGTCTAATGAGGGTTGAAGTGCTGTATTAAAGTCACCACCTGCGATTAAATCGCCCTCATTGAATTTCTCAAGTTTTAGTAATATTTGCTTGAAATTTTTTTCCTGATTAGTGTTGGGCGCAATTTGCAAACGTGAATATTCTACCAAAGATAATTCCCTTCAAAAAAAAAACTATCTATCTTCAATATCTATAACTACATCTTTGTAAGTGAAAGGAACCCTTTTGATGATAATAATGGCAACCCCTTTAGATCTTTTATGAGGTGTAGATGAATTATACCACTTTCTATAAGCCTTATTTGTTGTTAATATAGTGTAGTCTTTTTTTAAAATGGGTTTCCTGTAATAATGCAAAGTCTACTCGTTCCTTTTCTAAAAACTGCAGTATTTGAAGTCTCTTATTGAAAATATTGATGCCTTTGTCTTTTTCATCTTTTTAGTTTTCTTTGGGTTAGTTGTTTCCCAATTGTCATGTTTTAGAAGTTGTGGAAAGTTGAGTTGTTCTTTTGGACTGGTCCAATCTGGAATTTGTAGATGACATAAATCCAATTAGCTAAGGACAAAGTCCAGGTCATCTAGCGTTTTAACGGTCATTGTTTTGTTGTGTCAAGTTATTTCAAGTCCAAAGGAAAACATCCACCTGTAGGGGATACTTCTCCCTCTCTCTCAATGTTTTACTCAAAGTTTATAGTTGGCCTCTCAGTTCCAAAGTCAGTTTAGAGAGGTCTTGATAAATAAGAGTTTTGCTTTAATTTCTTCATATTCAATTCTCTTAGCGTATCTTGCTTTCAGTAGTATTTCTTCTTTCATTTTTAATTTTTGTGTGCAGCATAGAATGTCTCTAGGTTTATCTGGGCCGACAGATTTGGGCAAGAACAGTCTGTGTGCTCTTTTGAGACTTATATCATGGCTTTCTTCTTTCCCCAGAAGTTAGTTGAATATTTGAGTGAGTACATTAGGAATTTATTTATCAGGTATACATCTTATTCTCAGGTTATTTCTTCTAGATATATTTTCAAGGTCATCTATATGTAGTCTTTCCAAAAACATTTTGTTTTGCTTGTCCATGAGTATCTCAGACATTCTTTCAACATTAGAGATAACTCGGGTGCAGATATACACTAGGGATTGGATTCTGGTAAAGGCTTGTTTAACATCATTCCTCATTTCTGATATTTCTTCTTTTACTGTCTGGGTAAATTCTTTAAATAAGCTCCAGGTACAGGCCGTTGTAGGAAGAGCTTTAAAGAGGCTCTGTCACCACATTATAAGTGCCCTATCTCCTACATAATGAGATCTTGCGAGATCACATGTGCTGTCATTCACAGAAACTTTACCGAAGTGTCAGGAGTGATGAATAGATATCGCGTCCTGGCTGGAGGTGATGTCTATCCACTCCCAAGACACTTCAGTAAAGTTAATATGGGAGTATGTGACTGCACAGCGTGATCTCGCGAGATCACGCTGTGTTGTGAGCACTGCTAAAAATTAATGGAGAGAAGTGTATGATGCTGATTGGTCACTGATTGGTTAGCGTCATACACTTCTCTCCACAACGCCCAGTTGGTAAAAAAGTAAAAACACGCCCAGTTCTCTATTAAGAAACAAATTAGCATAAATCTAAAATTGTGCATAACTTGCTCAAAATTTATTGTTTTTCAAAATAAAAAACACTGTTGTTATCTACATTACAGTGACAATCCCTTTATGTACGAGGTAGGGCACTTATAATGTGGTGACAGAGCCTCTTTAATATAGTCCTTGAGATCAGAGGAATCTTGTATTGCTAGGTCCACTGGCGTAGCTATAGGGGTCGCAGCGGTCGCAATTGCGACCGGGCCCCGAAGCCAGGGGGGCCCACGGCCCCCCGCACCACATCAATAAAAAGTTACTATAGTAACTCGGGCCGCGGGCCCCTGTTACTATAGTAACATACTTTACTTACCTTCCTGGTTCCGGATCGCAGCGGAGGTCCTGACGTCAAGCGCTGTGCGCAGCGCATGACGTCACAGTGCTATGCCGCCGCGCACAGCATCGAGACTACAGAACTCCCGCCGCGGCCGAAGAGGAAGGTAAGGTTAGCCCTGACTGGCGGGGTCTGACTCCCGGGACCCGCCAATCAGCTGTTTTGAAGGGGCCGCAGCACTCGTACGAGAGCTGCTCCCCTTCATTCCTGTCACTTCATTCCGGTCACACTGTGAATCGGTGTCGGCGATTCACAGTGTGAGCGAGTAGTGAAATGAAGGGGAAGCAGCTCTCGTACGAGTGCTGCGGCCCCTTCAAAACAGCTGATTTGCGGGTCCCGGGCGACACATCAGCTATTGATGGCCTATCCTGTGGATAGGCCATCAATGTTTAGGGACTGCACAACCCCTAAGCCTACGATGTATCAGGCTTAGGGGGCCCATGAGACAGGATCACAGATTGTGTGATCCTGTCTGCTGGGCCCTGTATCTAAGCCAATCACATGGTAGGCTTAGATACATGGCCCATGCGTGATCCTGTCTGCTGGGCCCTGTATCTAAGCCTACCACACTGTAGGTTTAGATACAGGGCCCCAGCACACACTAATCTTATACTGTATAAGATTACTGTCTGCTGGACCCTGTATCTAAGCCTACCTTGTGGTAGGCTTAGTTACAGGGTCCCACAGACAGTATCACACATGGGCCCTGTATCTAAGCCTTAGGGTATGTGCACACACACTAATTACGTCCGTAATTGACGGACGTATTTCGGCCGCAAGATACGGACCGAACACAGTGCAGGGAGCCGGGCTGCTAGCATTATAGTTATGTACGATGCTAAGAGTCCCTGGCTCGCTGCAGGACAACTGTCCAATACTGTAAACATGTTTTCAGTACGGGACAGTTGTCCGGCAGCGAGGCAGGGACTCCTAGCGTCGTACATAAGTATGATGCTAGGAGCCCGGCTCCCTGCACTGTGTTTGGTCCAGTACTTGCGGCCGAAATACGTCCGTCAATTACGGACGTAATTAGTGTGTGTGCACATACCCTAACACATGTGTTACTAATCATTTTTTGTGTGTTTTCTTACAGGTTCGGTCGTTGGACTACGGCGGATTCCAGGACTACTTCGATGACAGCTTTTTTTTTTATTAATAAAATGGTTAATGAGGACTGTGTGTTTTTTTTTTTATTTCAATAAAATATTTTTTCTATGTCTTTGTGTTTTTTTTTTAAACTATATTACTACCGCCTTAGTAATGGCCGCCGGCTGATTGACAGCATCCATTGCTAAGGCGGGGCTTAGTGTTAGCAGGTACAGAGGCTAACACTAACCCCCATTATTACCCCGTTACCCACCACCACCAGGGGTGCTGGGAAGAGCCGGGTACCATCCAGTACTTGACCATCTGTAGTGATGGTTGGCCACTGGGGTGGCCGCAGGCTGGTATTATCAGGAGGGGAAAGGTCGAAAACAGTGGCCCTTCCCATCCTGGTAATGCTAGGCTGTTGCTGCTTTATTGTATCTGGCTGGTTATGAAAATGGGGGGGACCCCACGTCATTTAAAAAAAAATAATTGGAAAGAATGATGTCGGGTCCCCCCCAATTTTCATAACCAGCCAGATACAACACAGCAGCAGCAGGCAGCATTACAAGGGTGGGAGGGCCACTGTTTTTGGCCTTCCCCAGCCTAATACTACCAGCCTGCGGCCACCCCTGCCCGTCACTACAGATGGTCGGGTACTGGTTTGTACCCGGCTCTTCCCAGTACCCCTGGTGGCGGTGGGTACCGGGGTAATAATGGGGGTTAGTGTAGCCTCTGCACCGGCTGACATTAAGCCTAGTAATGGAGGTTGTCAATCAGCCAGCGGCCATTACTAAGGCGGTAGTAATAAAGTTTAAAAAGATACAAGCACATAGAAAAAATATTTTATTGAAATAAAAAAACACAACCCTCATTAACCATTTTATTGAGAATAAAAAAAACGCCGTCATTGAAGTCCTCAAATCCGAAGTCCAACAACCGAACCTGTAAAAAAAACACAAACACAAAAATAATCAGTAACACATAAAGAAGCAAAATTATTATTCTTACCTATCCTGGGTCCAGCGCTGGAGCCGCAATGTCAGCGAGCTGGGCCCTGTATCTAATCCTATCATGTGTGATACAGTCTGCTGAGCTGTGTATCTAATCCAATCATGTATGATACTGTCTGCTGGGCCCTATATCTAATCCGATCATGTGTGATACTGTCTGCTGAGCCACTGTATCTAATCCTATCATGTGTGATACTGTCTGCTGAGCCACTGTATCTAATCCTATCATGTGTGGTACTGTCTGCTGAGCCACTGTATCTAATCCTATCATGTGTGATACTGTCTGCTGAGCCACTGTATCTAATCCTATCATGTGTGGTACTGTCTGCTGAGCCACTGTATCTAATCCTATCATGTGTGGTACTGTCTGCTGAGCCACTGTATCTAATCCTATCATGTGTGATACTGTCTGCTGGGCCACTGTATCTAATCCTATCATGTGTGATACTGTCTGCTGAGCTGTGTATCTAATCCTATCATGTGTGATACTGCCTTCTGAGCCACTGTATCTAATGCTATCATGTGTGATACTGTCTGCTCAGCCACTGTATCTAATCCTATCCATAGTTTATAGGGTCGTAGTGCTATAGATATGCTATGCTGTCTCATATACACACTTTTTTTGGGGGCGGACACATATGTATTGGGGCTATTTCCCGGACATTTTAAGCCCTGAGGGTATGTTCACACGGCAGCGTCCGTTACGGCTGAAATTACTGTGCTGTTTTCAGGAGAAAACAGCACCGTAATTTCAGCCGTAATGGCATGTGGAGGCGTCTTTTGCTGCGTCCATTACGGAAGTAACTGAAGCTGGTTTTCCATGGAGTCCATGGAAAACGGCTCCATTTACGTCTGAAGAAGTGACAGGCACTTTTTTACGCGCCGCCTTTTGACAGCGACGCGTAAAAAAAAATGACCGTCGGCACAGAACATCGTAAGACCCATTCAAATGAATGGGCAGATGTTTGCCGACGCTTTTGAGCCGCATTTTCGGACGTAATTCAATGCTAAAACGCCCTAATTACATCCGTAAATAGTGTGTGTGAACCCAGCCTTAGTGACGCCCCCGGCTGCTAGTGCTGCATTGTTGGGTCATTTAGGAGACCCAGCGATGCAGCTGAAAGTGGACCGTCGGCCATGAGAAGTTTGCGGGGGAGGGGGGGGCCCAGTAAGAATTTTTGCATCGGGGCCCATGAGCCTCTAGCTACGCCCCTGGCTAGGTCTTCTTCTTCACTGTCTGACCAACATGAAGTTGCAAAATTATCCTTAGATTTATCTTTCTTAGGATCAACTCTTGAAATCGAGCTTTGATTTTCCCCATAGGCTGGTAATTTCCATTTCTTTACATTTTTTTTCTTTACCTTTTTTTGTGGTTTTGCTGTTTTTGACTTGTTCATCGATTGAGTTTTTTTTGGGTTTGCCCATTATGATCCCTTTCTTATATAACTTGCTGGAAGAACTGTATTATGTAAATAGGACATTTAGGGTTCCCATACTAACCCCTTAAGGTTGCAGCCTAGTTTGGGCCTTAAGGCTCAGAGCCCATTTTTTAAATCGGACATATTTCACTTTATGTGGTAATAACGTCGGAATGCTTAAACCTATGCAAGCGATTCTGAGACTGTTGTCTCGTGAGGCATTGGGCTTTATGTTAGTAGTAAAATTTGGTCGATATATTCAGTGTTCATTTGTGAAAAATTGCAAAATGTAGAGAAAAATTTGAAAAAATAAAATTTTTCTGAATTTAAATGCATCTGCTTGTAAAACAGATGGTTATACCACCCAAAATAGTTACTAGTTCACATTTCACATAAGTCTACTTTAGATTGGCATAGTTTTTTGAGCATTATTTTATTTTTCTTGGACGATACAAGGCTAAGAACATAAACTGCAATTTCTCATATTTTTAAGAAAATTTCAAAAGCCTTTTTTTTAAGGTACCTGTTCAGTTCTGAAGGGGCTTTGAGGGGCCTATGTATTAGAAACCCGCATAAAACAGCGCTATGTGTTCTTAGGAGTCCAGATTTAGCTGGATTGGTTTTCGGGTGCCATGTCGCATTTGCAGAGCCCCAGAGGTATCA
Source organism: Rhinoderma darwinii (assembly GCF_050947455.1). NCBI lineage: Eukaryota > Metazoa > Chordata > Amphibia > Anura > Rhinodermatidae > Rhinoderma > Rhinoderma darwinii. Next base: position 85,675 of record NW_027461733.1, on the reverse strand, counting down.
AAGGAATGGAAACCCACCAGAAGTGACCCCATTTTGGAAACTACACCCCTCAAGGAATTCATTTATGGGTGTTGTGACCATTTAGACCCCACAGTTTTTTCACAGAACTTATTTGAATTGGGCTGTGAATTACAAAAAAAACAACTTTTTTCCAATAAGATGTTGTTTTGGCTCAAAATTTCTTATTTTCACAAGGAATAAAATACCCCAATTTGTTGCCCAATTTGTCCTGAGTGCGGCAATACCCTATTTGTGGTGATAAACTGCCGTTTTGGCCCATGGGAGGGCTCAGAAGGAAAGGACCACCATGTGGCCTACTGGGGATTTTCTGGTGCTAAGTCATGTGTGCAGAAGCCCTTGAGGTACCAGTACAGTTGAAACCCCTGAGAAGTGAACCCCGTTTTAAAAACGACACCCCTTAAGGAATTCATCTAGAGGTGTAGTGAGCATTTTGACCCCACAGGTACTGTGTAAAAGATAATGCGCAACAGATGGTGCAGAGTGAGAGTTGCAATTTTTCTATATATATATATGCCATGTCAGTTTCCGATATATTGTGCCCAGCATGTGCCACCGGAGACATACACCCCATAAACTGTAATGTGGGTTCTCCCGGGTATGGCAATACCCTACATGTGGCTGTTATTAGCTGCCTGGGCACACGGCAGGGCTCAGAAGGAAAGGACCACCATTTGGCCTACTGGAGCTTTTCTGGTGCTAAGTCATGTACGCAGAAGCCCCTGAGGTAGGGCTCAGAGGGGAAATATGAGGAGGGGTAAGCTGTGCGGAGTGCATCAGGGTAAGTAAAACTGTGGTAAATTAAAAATAAAGGGATGGATGATAAATTTTAAAACACTTTCATACAGAGCTCTGGTTTTTCGGGACATGTGTCACATTGGTATATTTTGTCCTTCCTTATCCCCCTCTTATAGCAGACTTTGCAGCTCTTTTGACTTTTTCCCTTCTTGCCAGTTTGGGGAACTTCTCCTGGAAAGTGTTGCCCTGGTACGATGCGTGTGGCCTCGCTTCCAGAAGTACTGTAGGGCTTCAGGACTTGATCTGACAAGTCCACCCCTCCCATGTACCTACTGTAGTCCAGGATGCAGTCTGGTTTGGGGGTCTCTGTTCTGGTACCTCATACAGGTACATAGATACTGGTGGGACATCTCTCTTGTCTTGTACTTGACACACAATATATTGCTGCTGGATTGTGCCCAGCTCTCACCACTTCTTGTTTGCCCAAGCAGAGTCTTAGGGAGGCTTCTCAGATTTCTTCTAGCAGTGCCGCATGCCGCAGGACTTCTGGAAGCGAGGCAGTTGAAGAGTGGGACACTGGTATAAAAATTATCCAGGTAGAGGTGGTAACCCTGGTCCAGCAGTGGGTGCACAAAATCCCACACAATTTTTGTATTAACTCCCAGTAAAGGGGGGCATTCTGGGGGCTGAATACTGGTGTCCTTCCCTTCATATATCCTAAATTTGTAGGTTTACCCTGATACCCCCTCGCACAGCTTATACATCTTCACGCCATACTTTGCCCTCTTACTCGGCAGGTACTGGCGGAATTGAAGCCTCCCTTTAAAATGTACCAAGCACTCATCAATAGAAATACTATTCTCGGGCACTGAAATGGTCTACTAATAGGGGTCTCCATTTATACAAACGGTCAAAACTGGGGTCATCTCGGGGTGGGCACTGCTCATTATCCGTATAATGTAAGAAGTGAAGTATTGCCTCATTTTTATTTATTTTTTAGGTTCCAGTTTAGTTCTGAAGTTGCTTTGAGGGGCCTATATATTAGAAACCCCTATCAAACACCCCATTTTAGAAACTAGACCCCTCAAAGTATTCACAAAAGCATTTAGAAAATGTATTAACCCTTTAGGTGTTTCACAGGAATTTAGAGCAAAGTAGAGGTGAAATTTAATTAATTTAATTTATTAGGCACCATGGTGGTGCCAAAACACCATGTGGTGCCAAAACAGTGGGAAAACCCCCAAAAGTGACCCTATTTTGAAAACTAGACCCCTTGAGGAATTCATTGTAGTTTTCATGGGGTGCACGCGACTTTTTGATCAGTTTTTATTCTATTTTTAAGAGGCGTGGTGACTAAAAAACAGCAATTTTACTATTGTTTCTTATTCTATTTTTTTTTTACAGCGATCACCATGCGCTATAAATGAAATATTCACTTTATTCTGTGGGCGATACGATTACGGCAATACCAGATGTGTATAGTTTTTTTATGTCTTATGGCGTTTGCACAATAAAATACATTTTGTAAAAAATCATTTACTTTTTGTGTTACCTTATTCTAAGAGCCATAACTGTTTTATTTTTCCATCAGGAAAGCCGTGCAAGGACTTATTTTTTGCGTAACGAACTGTAGTTTCGATCAGTACCATTTTTAGGTACATGCCACTTTTTGATCTCTTTTTATTCAATTTTTTGGCAGATGAAGTGACCAAACAATTGTGATTCTAGTACGGTTTATTATTATTTTCTTTTACATCGCTTTGTAGTTCAGGCCGTTACGGATGCGGCGATACCAATTATGTATAGTTTATTTGTTTATTTATATATTTTTATTAATAATAAAGGACTGATGAGGGAAAAACGGGGATTTGTACTTTTATCACTTTTAAAACTTTTATTTTCTTATTTTTACACAACTTTTTTTAACTTTTTTACACTTTTTTTTACTTTGTCCCACTAGGGAACTTGAGGGCAGGAGGCCCTGATCACTATTCTATTACACGCGTAGTGCAGTGTATTAGAGCTGTCAGCTATTCGCTGACAGCAAGCATAGTGGGTCCTGACTTTGTCAGGACCCACTAGGCTTCCGTTGATGGCGTAGCCAGAGTCCATTATTAGTACTCTGGTTGCCATAGCAGCCATCGCGGGCTGCTATCGTGTAGCGGGCCTTCGATTGTGGCTTAACCCCTAAGAAGCCGCGATCGCTATTGAACGCGGCTTCTAAGGGGTTAATCGGCGGGGACCACCGCGATCGGTCCCTGCACACTGAGCTGTGATAGCCTGCTGTCGGAAACAGCAGGTATCACAGCTCAAACATGTGCCGGGGAAAGATGGCGCCGTGTTAACTCAGGTCAGTACTATTACTGAACTGAGCGCGAACGATGCGCTCAGCACAATGTAATAGTACTGAGCTGAGCGGGAAGGGGTTAATACATGTTCTGAACTACTACTGAGTATAAATGATATTCTCTAAATTTGTAGGACGGACCTTTTGTGCTGATAGGTCTAGTAGTAAATTTCCTTTTTAGGTTGAATACTCAGATTAGAAGTTAATCAGAAGACCACAGAGAGTCCAGGAATTTTTGAACTATGCTCTTTCTTGTTTAAATTCACAGTTCTGTAGAAAGGTAATTAGTTGTTCTGAGACCATAGAGATTTAATTAAAAGCACTAAGCACTTGTATAATGAGGAAAAAACAAGGTGGCTCCTTTTACAAAGGAGAGTTACCTCTTATTTCACAGTAAAATGTAGACCTTTATTTCTCTGGTGAGGGCACTCTGCAAGGCTGTTATTTTATCTTGCTGTAAAAGAAAGCATTTACTGCATAAATAGCGTTCTGGACGCCGTGTTCATTTTCCAGTATAGGACAAAATTCAGTCCCCTTTTTTGAGGCCTAGTAAGGGTTTGGTTTCTTCCCTTTCCCAAAGTTATTTTCAATGAAAATGAAGCAAAGAGTGGATGCCTCAAAATGGGACTGGGTTCAAAGTCCTTATGAGTACACACAAAAAAAGTAGCGAGGCAGCACATCCCAAAAAAAAGTGGGAATTTATTCACCCAATGCAGAACACTGGGGGTGCGTAAGCCCACTACAGCCCAATATTAAATTCCCACTTTTTTGGATGTGCTGCCACGCTTCTTTTTTTTTGTGTGTACTCATAGGGACTTTTTACCCAGTCCTATTTTGTGACATGTACACTTTGCAGCATTTTTTCTGGTGCTGTGACATTTTTGTTTTTGTCTATTGCCATCGGTCCTATCACTTTGCACAGAACAATATTGGACTGTAATGGGAATTACATTATGGCTTCCGCACCCACAGTGTTCTGCATTGGGTGAATAAATTCCCACTTTTTTGGATGTGCTGCCTCGCTTCCTTTTATGTCTTCTCAATGGTATGTCCTACCGTTTAGTATCTGGGGAAGGTGACTGATGCTCTCCGTGCAATGTTTGCATACTTTTGGCATGTTATTTAGGTATGTTAGTATGAGTGCCGTTCCTAGCCAAGTGAATAAGGACTCAGTTCGGACGGTGTCTTTGATCCTTTGGTATGTCAGTGGGGTCGGTGACTCTCTGTGTTACACCTCAACAGTGCTTCCCCATCGCATAAACAGGGCGTCTGTAAACGTTAGTGTCTCAGAGATCTAAGAGGGGGGGGGCGCGGGTCTGCCCTTACATGCGGTAGAAATCGAACAGGCTGCGTTATAGTTTACGCCTTAACCTTTTGTTGAAATATGACTGGGGAGAGATTTAATCTCTTGATTGGTACGCCGCTCACCTTTGATGATGTTTCTGAGCCTGCGTGGCAGCTGTCCCCATTGGTGTAGCGCGTGGTCTGAGCATGGTCTAGGCCACAATGGTATTAAACTTGTCTGCAAAGAATCCAGCGATGATTGACCAGCTGCAGAGAATCTCTTTGCACTACCACACCGGTTCAGCTTTCAAAAAATAGATTTAAAGGCTGTGATGTTATTAGATTCTTTTTTTTAGATGCGGAGCTCATGAAAGCACGTCTGCTCAGTTCTCCGGCTAGCCACGCCCCCAGAGGATATCGGTTTTTAACTGTTCGTTTTTTTGCTCCCTATAATCAATGCAGGGACGTAAGGTTAAATATTTCTTATCAACAAAGAACAAGGGTGCTCCCGCAGGACATGTAGATGGAAAGATAAAGCCTGTATTCAAATTTTCATCCAAATATTCCTTAAGGGCTTTCAGTTCTGTTTCCGAAAGAAAGTAGATTCGACCAAAGGGTTATGTAGCTATGGGTAACAGTTCTATTGGGCAATCATTAACCATGTGGAGGTAGCTTATCTGCATTCTTTTTATCACAGACATCCTGAAATTCTTTGTATTGTGATGGTAATTAATCTTTAACCCCTTAACGACCGGCGTATATTTTTTTTTACGTCGGCCATTCAGGGTAGTTCTTCTGAAGCGCCGCCTTTTCACGTCGGCACTTCAGAAGATTTTTCCCCGCATCATCCGGTGATCTCCTGAAGCCCATGCTGTTGCTAACAGCCTCGGGCTTCAGGACAACGATTGGAGACCACTAGCAGTGTTCTCCGATCTTATTTAACCCCTCAGATGCGGCATTCAATAGCGAGCGCCGCATCTGAGTGATTTTAGAGGGAGGGGTCTCCCTCTCTCATCCCACTGGCATCCCCGCGTGTATTATAATAGCGATCAAAAAGTTTGCACTGTAAAGTCCCCCAGTGGGACTAAAATAAGTAAAAAAAAGTTAAATAAAGTTTGAAATAAATAAATGTCCCAAGTAAAAGAATAAAAAATAAATACCCACTTTTTCCCCTTACAAAATACTTTATAATGAAAAAAAAGTTAAAAGTTACTCATATTTGGTATCGCCGCGTCCGTAACGAACTCAACCATAAAATAATTACATTATTTAACCTGCACGGTGAACGGCGTAAAAAATATAATAAAAAACAACGCCAGAATTGCTGTTTTCTATTCATCCTGCCTTCAAAAGTATTTGACAAAAACTGATCAAACAGTCGCATCTACTCCAAAATGGTACCAATAAAAACTACAAATCGTCCTGCAAAAAAAAAAAGCCCTCATACAGCTGCATCGGTCAAAAAATAAATAAGTTATGGCTCTTAAAATATGGCGACACAAAAGCAAATAATTTTGAAAAAAATGTGTTGTTACTGTGTAAAAGTAGGAAAACATAAAAAAAATCAATATAAATTTGATATCGCCACAATTGTAACGACCCGCTGAATAAAGTTATTATGTTATTTATACCACACGGTAAACGGCGTAAAATTAAGACGCAAAAAAATGACGAAATTTCTGTTTTTAAAAAAGTTATTAAAAAGTTAATCAATAAATTATATGTATCCCAAAATGGTGCTATTATAAAATACAACTTGTCCCGCAAAAAAAAAAAAGTCCTTATACAGCTATGTCGACACAAAAATAAAAAAGTTATAGATCTTTGAATGTGACGATGGAAAAACCTACAAAATTGCTCGGTCATTAAGGTTTAAAATACCTTCGGTATTAAGGGGTTAACAGCAAGTTCAGATATTGATATTCTCAAGTATTGAAAAAGTTTAGGCAGACAATTTAGCTGACAGTACTCAGATGGAAAATGTATACAACGTGTTTCCCAACTGATGAATAGTTTGTGAGTAAAAAGCCAAGGAATTCCCCAAATCACTGAAAACTTTGGAGAAGAAACAGTTGGAAATGAATAACTTCTTGATGATCAGGCATGATGAGAACTTGAAGATGCTTAATTTCATGAGAAAAAGGCCATGATGATAGGGGTCAAATATATCAGAACAAGAAATCTCATGTGTTTTAGTGCATATGTGTATTGGCACTATAAAATAAGATTCTCTGGTGCCAGCAACTTGTCTTCGTCCTATAGTATTTTTTAATCCAACAGATCAGACGTCTCCATTTTCTATTACATCTTTGACAGCGATCGTCCTACGGATCTAATTTGAGCAATAAACAGCATAGTACACTTCAATAAAGGCAAATATTTTCTGTAGGTCGCCTCTCTTTTTCTGCTGTTGTTTTTGAATAACATAAAGTCAAATTGGTTCAGATATAGATTCAGTATCTTTCTGAGTATTCTGACTTGATTGATCGAAGGAGAAGGCAGGATTATCTCCAAATACCCACAGTATAGTCTTTCGTTTTTCATTAAGTCTCTGATCAATTTGAATGCACAATTGCATTAAGTTCTCCAACTTTTCTGGGGTTATCACTTTGGAAAGTACATCCTTCACTTGCTTTGAAAGCCCTCTCTGAAATTGGCTCTTCTGAGCCGCTAGCTTCCCTGTGGTATCAGTTACCCAGCAGCTCTTCTGTGCATTCCGGAACTGAGCACCTTCCTTGCCGCAGATTATGCAGTCTAACTTCAGCTGTGGCATAACAATTAGGATCATCTAAAACTTGATTCATAGCAGTGATACAGTCATCCAAAACATTCAGAAGATTACTATCCTTTTCTACATAAAGAGAAGCCAACACTGGAGCTTCATCTGTCAGAAGATTAATTGTAAGCAATAAATTTTTCTTTTCACTAGTAAATTTGAAAAATATATGTAGCATAATTAAAGAGGTTGTCCGAGCACAGGGCAGTGTTTCATAGTGAATAGGAGCAGAGCTGCAATAACCCAGCACGGCCGCAATACAGTGTACGGAAGCCTTCTGCTTCTGACACAAGCCACTGCATAACATCCAAGGCCTGGAAGCATCCCCAAAAGCTGATCGGTATGGGGTCTGGGTGTTACACCCCCACCGATCATATACTGATGACCTATCCTGTAGATCAGGTCAACAGTATGAAAAACCGCTGAACCTTAGAGATGGACGTTGTGTGCTGCCAGCGTCAGGACCTTGTATGTGCCACGGTGCAGACCATTGCCAGGGACTAATGTAGCAAGCGTGAGGGGGATTCGGTCCCCTAACCCTCCGGTCAGGGTTGCAGGGGGTTTGTTACGCCAATGGGTAATGGCGTGTAAACTTGAGACTGTGGCTGAGTGAGCCACGCACATACGAAAGTTGTCTTTGTAATTAAATCATCTCTCTTTGTTGCTCTCCCTATCGATTTTGCAGCTGAGAACATTTTTTTTTTTGATAAGTAGCTCCAAATGCTTGTAGTTCAGCAATTTGTTGCTTCATAGTTGTCAAAGGACTTGTTCCAGGGGATTCCACATGTGAGCCAGACTAGTCTGCTAAGGTTTATAGCAGATTAAGATTCTAGATCATGTAGGAGGGTGATAATAGCAAGAGTAGCCCAGTAACAGCCCAGGATCGGTACACAGATGAGCAGCAACAGGTTACCGCGTGAGGCAGAGACGTGGTCAGGAAAAAATGCAAGTTCGGTACACAAATGACAGCAACATTTTGTAGAGAGAGTCAGAAAGGAACTAGACTTGAGGCAGGAAGCTTAATAGCCTGGCCAGATTTATATAGTATGCCAAAAGGGTGAGATGAATTAAGCAATTAAGGCAAATAATCCAGAGAGGCAGGAATCCATCCTATGGGTGGATTACTTAGGACTAATCCATTATACTGTGCAGAGACTGGAGTCGACTACACTAGTAAAAATAAATTATGTGAGCAGAATTTTAATTACATATAAATTACAAAATTGTATTGTTTCCAATTCTAGAAATGAATAAATAAAAATGACAATGAAACAGAATATCCCTCCAAATATTGTGATACAGTCAAGAGTTTGCATATTCGAGACACAAATGTTCAATTGTAAAATTAGCTTTCTCTGCATATTAAAAACATGTATTTATATGCTGATTAATTCCACAATTATTTTGTTTAGGTTTCTGAGGTCACCTAAAGAGAAACATGCATCAGAGGAGAAACTGCAAACGCAAGACACATATGACTCTGATGAATATATCATTGCTGTTTCCCCTTGAGATATTTCACTAAGGATACTTTCACACTGCAGTTTTTGGTCAGTATTTGGCATCAGTATTACGAAGCCAAAACCACGAGTGGGTCCAAAACATGGAAGAGGTACAAATCTTTCCATTATACTTTTTTCTCATTAGGTACCACTGCAGGATTTGGCTTCCAAATACTTCCAAATACTGATGCAAAATACTGACCAAATACAGCCCAAAATACTGAAAACATGTACTGAAAACATGATGGAGCATACTGAAATTTTTTTTCATGTGGACTCAGCATGTGTTTCCACCATTGTACAGATGTGCCCACCATTAACTTTTCTTGAATTGCGTTGTTATACAATTTGTCATGATACCATTTCAATACAATCTCGCACCTTCTAGTAAAAAACCTATTAACATAGGATAACAAATGGCTGTTGGATGTCATCTGTCAGACACATTCGTCACAGCTATCCAGTAAAAACAAATACATTAAAGCTATGGTTTTTTTTAACATGGGAGTCAATGGGCAATGGATGGCTCAAGAATGGCATCTGTCGGAGGTTTATGGTTTTTTTACCTGCTTGTTTAACATTTTGTGTCACACATTTCGGGATTTGTCGGCTTTAGAAACAAGTTAAGGGTGGACACATCTGCCCCATTGAAATGCAGTAACATCGTATTGAATATCCTTATGATATGAATGACAAATACGCTTGTGTGCATGATGCCTATGGCTGGTGCTGCATGCAACTTCTATTATTTCCTATGAACTGAGAGCAGAGCCAAGTGTATACATATGAAGATAATAATTAAGAAAACTTGTGTTAATTGCCATTGAATTATGGATATGTGCAGTGAATGTGTTATATGCAGTTATATGCTAACATAAGGAAAAAATAATAAAAATAAAGAATAAAAATGTCACAGAAATATTTTTTTTGTTGTGTTTCTTTTAGTCTTCAGCATAGACTGCACTGAATTATTTTTAACATGACCACGGTATCTGCTTGCCAAAGAGAATCTATAAGATGGCCATGGTTTTTTTCTGCTTTAGCAAGAGCTATTGAACATGCTGAATAGTGCCCTAAACAACGGTTAGGGGAGTCATCCAGAAGTGTGCACCATATGCCAATATTTTTTCAACGAGAGGCATCATGTGATTTCGGCCATACCACTTGTGTGCTTAGTCGAGTCGCAGACAAAACTATTTTCATTTGCCAATCAGGCCTGAGCACACACCATAATTAGTATAGCACGCTTTTGCATGGCACCTGAAGCACATTACGTTGAGTATCTCATAGATGCACTATATTAAAGGGGTTTGTCTGGTGACAGATTTCCTTTAAAGATCGTCTGTCACCAGACACAGCCAAGTGTACCCCAATGTCCTATTCAGTTTTGAAAGAGTCTGAGAGGTCAGAAAGGGCCATCATGTGAACCCTCTTGGTCAGTAAAAAATAGCAAAAGGGATTACGTGTACACATTTACATATAGTGTGGTTAATCTTTCAGCCACCAATGAGGAGATCAAGGTCATTTAGTGAGTGCTCCTTCCGTTTAGCAATACGTTTTGTAGATGTTCTGAAATAAGGGACTCTGCTTTATTATGTTTATGATCAACTCAAAAAGTACTGTATAATTATATACACACATACACAAATTTGTGAAAACCATATATTTAAATTATGGCAAGTAAATCTACTGCCAGCGCTTATAAAACGAATATGTAATCTAGGAAAATGTAAATTGCTTAATCCTATAGACTTATTGGGGAAGATGTATCAAGATTGTGCCAGTTTTAGTTCTAACAAGCTAGAGTAAGATGCAACAAATTTATTAAGAGGCAAATGACTCTTAATAAATGTTTTGCATTTTCAGTTGTCCATGCGACACTAAATAAAATCTATGCCAACCTGGAGCTGTCGTAGATCTTTGCTATAATTTTCGCAAGTTGCCAGTTTCTGGTGTAAATTATAGTAAATATGTCGGGCCGAAGTGGGCACGCCCCTTCCACTAAGCTCCGCCTACATTTTCAAAAGGGGTCGAAAGTGGAGGATACTGCCCAAAAGATGCAAATTTTGCGACTTTTGATCTGTTTGCAACATTTCTTTGCCAGAAAACAGGCATATTAACATGGCTAACTTTCTCCCATTGAGTATTATTTTACATTCTTATTTTAAGCCCAAGCACTGTACCTTTTCCATCTTAAAATAATGCAAAATTCGATAGAGAGAATTTAAGTCGTCCAGGTACAGTGTCTTCAAACGCTACCCATATCATATAAAGTTAGCTTTATTGGTACACTCCCTTGGACTTGGCAGAGATTTCATGTACAGTTGCCCTATATCGAGAGTGTAGGCTAAGAGAATGCCTTTGATGTGCTATTTATACACACCCATCTTTCCTGCACATTTATGGTTTACATACTGTATACGGATTACAAAATGGCAAAATACTTATTTACACTATTACTCTATTTGTATTGTGCTTTGAAAAAAAGTAAAATAATCTGTCTTAGGCCTCATTTACACGAGCGTATTATACGCGCGTGCGACGCGCGTGCTTTTCACGCGTGTCGTACGCACCTATAATAGTCTATGGGGCTGTTTAGACGATGCGTGAATTTTGCGCTGCGTGAGTGCGTTGCGTAAAACTCACGACATGTTCTATATTCTTGCGTTTTTCACGCAACACGCACCCATTGACTTTAATGGGTGCGTGAAAACAACGCATGCCACACTGACGGTCCTGCGTTGCATGCGCGAAAATCACGCAAGAGCTGTCAAAAGGATGAATGTAAACAGAAAAGCACCACGTGCTTTTCTGGTTACAAACATCCAAACGGAGTGTCAAATTAGAGATGAGCGCACCGAACTTCACCGGGTTCGGCCGAACTCGTTTTAACCGAACCCGGCAAAAAATGTTCGGGTACGCGACGTCAGGAGACAGTCACTGCCCACGGTGCTGAAAGACTTAAACTGTTTCAGCACCATGGACAGTGACTTTCGATCACAATATACATATACGTGTAAAAAAAAAACAGAAGTTCTGACTTACCGATAAGTCCCGGCTCCTTCCTCCAGTCCGACCTCCCGGGATGACAATTCAGGCCAAGTGACAGCTGCAGCCAATCACAGGCCAAGCACAGGCTGCAGCCAATCACAGGCTGCAGCGGTCTCATGGCCTGCCGCGTCATCCTGGGAGGTGGGGCCGGATGACAAGAGAGGGACGCGTCACCAAGGCAACGGCCGGGAGACCGGACTGGAGGAAGCAGGCAGTTCATGGTAAGTGTGAACGTCTTTTTTTATTCACAGGTTGGTGTATATTGTGATCGGCATTCACTGTCGAGGGTGCTGAAAGAGTTACTGCCGATCAGTTAGCTCTTTCAGCACCTTGGACAGTGACGGGCGTCGACTAGCCTCATCTCTATGATGGCGGCTGCGCGAAAATCACGCAGCCGCGCATCATACACGGATGACACACGGAGCTGTCAATTGCCTTTTGCGCACGCAAAACGCAGCGTTTTTTTGCGCGCGCAAAACGCACACGCTCGTGTAAATGAGGCCTCAGGGCCAGTTCACACAGAGTTTTTTTAACACGTTCTTTGACACGGAAACCGTGTCAGAAAACGCGCCAAAAAATTTACGAAAATGCCTCCCATTGATTTCAATGGGAGGCGGAGGCATTTTTTTCCCACGAGCGGAAAAACCGGCTCTCTGGAAAAAGAAGGGACATGCCCTATCTTCGGGTGGTTACGCCTCTGACCTCCCATTGACATCAATGGGAGGCAGAGAAAACGTATGTCACTGAGTTTTTTGCCCGCGGCGCTCAATGGCCAAGGGCGAAAAACGCTGCGAAAATCGGCGTGCAGGCAGAGCAAAATCTGACCCAAAAAAGTCTGTGTGAACCCAGCCTTATGCTGATTTTAACTTATCTTTTGGCACTGCCAAATATCTAACAATTATTAACTCATAACTGCTCATACAAAGGAAAAATCTCATAGTGTACTGTCAGCCGATCACAAACAAACTAATGTTTCAGGTACTTTCCAAAGTGTACGTGTTCATTATCATAGTAAACAAAACGGCTTACTGAGCAAAGTACACTTCCTCACCATTTTTTTTTTTAAATAATATGTTAATAAGGTTTTTTCAACTGTAAACACTACACAAAGTTTACTAGCAAGGCGTCTGGGCATAAGCGCGCGCAGGGGTCTGATGATGATGGTGGTGTTGGGGAGTGGTACGGGGGCCCAAGCTGAATTCTTGCACTCGGGCCCATGAGCCTTTAGCTACGCCCCTGGGTCTTGTGGTGCCAAAACAGTGGAAACCCCCCAAAAGTGACACTATTTTGGAAACTAGACCCCTTGGGGAATTCATTGTAGTTTTCATGGGGTGCATGTGACTTTTTGCTCAGTTTTTGTTCTATTTTTAAGAGGCGTGGTGACTAAAAAACAGCAATTCTTCTATTGTTTTTTATTCTATTTTTTTTACAGCGTTCACCGTGCGCTATAAATGACATATTCACTTTATTCAGCATGGCGATACGATTACGGCGATACCAAATGTTTATAGGGTTTTTTATGTCTTATGGTGTTTGCACAATAAAATAATTTTTATTAAAAATCATTTACTTTTTGTGTTGCCTTATTCTAGGAGCCATACAGTTTTTGTCTTTTTTTCCATCAGGAAAGCCGTGTGAGGACTTGTTTTTGCGTAACGAACGGTAGTTTAGATCAGTACCATTTTTAGGTACATGCGACTTTTTGATCTCTTTTTATTCCATTTTTTGAGAAGTGAAGTGACCAAAAAACTGTGATTCTGGTATGGTTTATTATTATTTTCTTTTACGGCGTTCACCGCGCGGGATAAATAACGAAATACTTTTGTAGTTCAGGCCGTTACGGACGCGGCAATATCAATTATGTATAGTTTATTTGTTTATTTATTTATTTTTATTAATAATAAAAGACTGATAAGGGTAAAAGGGGGATTTTTACTTTTGTTACTTTTAAAACTTTTATTTTCTTATTTTTACACAACTTTTTTTTTACTTTTTAGCTGGATGCCATTGTTAGGCTTGTTAGGCGTCTGGTTGCTATAGCCACCATTGCCGGCCGCTATCGTGTAGCGGGCCGATGATGGCAGCTTAACCCCTAAGAAGCCGCTATCGCTATTGAAAGCGGCTTTCAAGGGGTTAAACAGCGGGGACACAGCGATCAGTCTCCGCAGAAGGAGCTGCGGCGACTGCTGTACGAGAAAGCAGCTGTTACAGCTCCTGTATGTGTCGGGAACACGGCCGAAATGGCCGTTCCTCCCGCGACATACTATTCCAGCGCTGAGCGCGAACGATGCACTTAGCACGAAGGAATAGTACGTCGCTGAGCGCGAAGGGGTTAAGCATCAGTTTCCTAAAATGTAATATTAGACTCCCTTTACAAGCGGAGACAATACAATTAAGCAAATATTTTCTTTACGTTTCCCAGTATATAATATGGTACAATAAATGGTGCCGTGAAAAAGTACAACTTGTCCTTCAAAAAACAATCCCTCATACGTTTTTTTTGGACCAAAAAATAAAAACTTATGGCTTCTGGAAGTTGGGGAGGAAAGAGCGAAAATGAAAAACCAAAAATAACTGTAAAAGTCAGGGGTTAAATATGAGGTTATAGGTAACATAAGTAATAATTCATGGCGTGATATATTTAGTAAAGTCCAGTTCATCTCATTCCACTGTTGGACAGGAATAGTTGGTACACTGAAACTTGTAGAATTTCTAATTCTCTTGATGTAGGGATATGAATCTTGGACAATATGGGTGTAAGTATTAAAGGGGTTCTCTGCAAATAAACCTTGATTACTGTAAAATAAAAAATGTTATACAACTTTATAATATCCTATGTGCTAAAATTTCTGTTTTAACTTTTGCTGTAATGGGATGAAAACACGGAGTGAAAACCCAAAGAAGCCAAATACTTCTCATGGATAGTAATATGCTACAATTGTATCCAGCCTAAGCAATAATCTGTAAACTAAACAGCATGGACTCTAAGGCCTCATGCACACGACTGTAATGGCTTTTATTCTACTCAAATACGGATCCCTAGTCATCCAAACTCATCTGCGACTCATTCGCATATAGGCACGCTGTCCGCAAATACGTACCGTCATGCATCCTTAGTTCATCCGCATTTACGGATCCGCAAAAAAAAAGAAATGGGAGTCTACAAATGATGTCACCACTATGTCGCAACCCCTTGAAAAGGTCACATGATCGCTCTGGCACCATTTTCTCTGGCATTTGTGCTTTGTGAGAGCTCTGATGGAATCCTCGGCTGATATAACTTTGGTTTCTGGCATTTCTTTCGTTGCGAGGATGCACTACCCACGTGTGGTTCATGCTCTCATGCTCTTCTGGACTGGCTCGTCTCTCGGCGATTCGGACAGTAAGCTATGCTGGAAGAAGAACCAAAGAGGAGGAGGAGGTACTGGGTTCACCCCATTGTCTCCCAACAGCCCAGAAAGGTGCATTTCCATACCCTGTATGCAGACCTGCGGCAGCACCCGGACAAGTTTCACAACTTCTGCTACATGTCGATTTCCAGCTTTGACCGACGGTGCATCTCGGAGGAACGGCTCATCGTTTCTCTCAGGTAAGAACACCAAATGTCCCTTTTGTCCATTGCTGCCATGTCACCTTGCTACAGGTAGTATAACCGTAGTTGTCCCCTGGGCCCATTGTCGCCATGTCTCCCTGCTACAAGTAGTATATAATTGTAGTTGTCCCCTGTGCACATTGCCGCCATGTCATAATGCTACAAGTAGTATATAACCGTAGTTGCCCCTGTGCCCATTGCCGCCATGTCACTCTGCTACAAGTACTATATAACCCTGGTTGTAGCCTTTGCCCATTGCCACCATGTCACCCTGGTACTGCTAGCACTAATTATTATAAATATTTTTTTCACAGATTCCTGGCAACAGGGAACTCATTTGCATAACTGCATTTTGAATTTCCACTGGGGTGTTCCACCATTTCACAGATCATCTGTCTGACCCTGCGAAGTCATCTGGCAGCGACTGAGAGCGACGATGATGCCACAGCCCAAGGCACAAGACTGGTTTCGGATTGCCGAGGGCTTTTACCAACAATCACAGTTTGCCAACTGTGGTGGCGCACTGGATGGTAAACACATTAGTGTGAAGAAGCCACCTCACTCATGGTACCTATATTTCAATTACAAGCAGTATTTATTGGTGATGCTGTTCGCCTTGGCTGACAGCAACTACCAGTTTGTAATTGTAGATATAGGGGCCTATGGGAGCTCTTCAGATGCTGGCATCTTCAGGGCTTCCAGAATGGGTGAACGGCTTCAGTCCAAACAGCTCCCCCTTCCAGAACCGAGACAACTACCTGGATCTACTGGACCTCCTGCCCCATTTCTCATCGGGGCAGATGAAGGATTTGGACCATATATTCTACGTACAGCACACGTCCGGTACTGATGGGAAGAAAGAGCTGGCTCAGAAGCTGAGCCTGCGTCATCAGTCGTGGGTGTTAGCCTAATCGGCTTGCTGTCAGTGAACGACTGACTGTTTTAATACATTGCTCTACATAGGTAGTGCTATGTGTTAGAAAATAAATCAGAAATTATACCTTCAAGTCCCATAGTGGGTCTAAAAATAAATGTAAAAAAAGTTGTAAAAAATAAAATAAAAGTTTCAAGTAATAAAATAAAACACAATAGCCTATTTTCCCTTATTAAGTCCTTTATTATTGAAAAAATATATAAACCATACATATTTTGTATCGCCGCGTCCGTAACGGCCTGAACTATAAAAATATTATGTTATTTATTCTATGTGGTGAATGGCGTAAAAATTTTTACATAAAGAACAATGCCAGAATTGCTTTTTTTTGGTCACTTTGCCTACCAAAAATTGGAATAAAAAGTGATAAAAAAGTCGCATATATGCAAAAATTATATGAAAACTATAAAAACTATAGCTCAGCTTGCAAAAAACAAGCCCTCATATAGCTCCATCAACGAAAAATTAAAACGTTATGGCTCTCAGAACATGGTGACAGAAAAAATATTTTTACTAAACTAACTTATTTTGCAAAAAGTTGTAAAACAGAAAAAAAGTGCTATAAATTTGGTATCGCCGGAATCGTACTGACCCGCACAATAAACGTAACATGTAATTTATAATGCATGGTGAACGCTGCATAAAAAAAAAATAGAAAACTCTGCAGAGAATTGCTGTTTTTTGGTCACCTTGCCTCCCAAAAATAGGATAAAAAGTGTTAAAAAAGTCTCATGTACCTCAAAATGGTAGCAGTAAAAATGACAGCTGGTCCCGCAACAAAACAGCCCTCATCCACTACGTCTATAATAAAAATAAAATTAAATTAGGGAACCAGGAGTGTGAGGGCCCAAACATATCTTCTGGAAGCGAGGACACCTGCATTATACCAGAACACTTCCCAGCAAAATTCCCCAAACTGCAGAGGTGCAGAGTGTGTACCAAAATGGGGATAAGACATTACACCATTTATCAGTGCGACACTAGCCTGTGCATAAAAGATTACTTGACAGCGTAACACGCATCTATGGATTATTGTTTTTTTCTTTTTTACCCAATTATTATGCCCTGATGTACTCCGCACAGCTTTCATGTACCCCCACGTTATAAACTGAAACACCAGTAATACTCCAAACAAAACTACTACCAAGAAAACTCCAAATGGGCGCTCCCTCCCTTCTGAGCCCTACAGTGTGCCCAAAAAGCAGTTTACTTACACAAATATACACGGGAGAACCCTTTTAACAATTTTTGGGTTGTGTGTCTCCAGTGGCACAAGCTGGGCACAACATATTTGCCACTGAAATGGCATATCTAGGGAAAAATTGCAATTTTACTTTGCACCATTTGTAGCGCATTAATTTATAGAAAAGACCTGTGGGTAAAAATGCTCACTACTTTACTACTTTGTAAATCGCCAAATTAGGCCTCAATTTTGCATTGTACTCTTTCTGTCCTGAACTCTGTCGAATGTCCAAGGAAAAGATTAGGGCCAGATGGAAGATATTTCTAAATCTGGGAATCACAGCATAATAGTTAGAGAGCTGTCTTTTCATGGTGGCACAAGCTGGGTACCACATATTGGCATAGCTATAGAAAAATTACCATTTTCACTCTGCAACATTGAGTGTACACTAATTTCTGGAAAACACCTGCAGGGCTAACATGCTGACTACATCACTAGGTGAATAACTTGAGGGGTGTCATTTCCAAAATGAGGTCACTTCTTGTGGGTTTCCACTGTTTTGGTACCATAGAGGCTTTGCAAATGCGACATAGCGCCCGAAACCAATCCAGCAAAATCTGCACTCCAAAAGCCAAATGGCGCTCCTTCACTTCTCAGCCCTACCATGTACCCAAACAGTAGTTTATTACCACATATTAGGTATTGCCATATTCGGGAGAACTTGCTTTACAAATGTTGAGGTGTTTTTTCTCCATTTTTCGTTAAGAAAATAAAAATGTTGCGCTAAATCTAAGTCTTATTGGAAAAAAATGAAATTTTTATTTTCACTGCCCAATTCTAATAAAATCTATAAAAGTCCTCTGGGGTCAAAATGCTCACTACAACCCTAGATAAAATCGTCAAGGGGTATAGCTTCCAAAATGGAGTCACTTTTGGGAAGTTTCCAAAGTTTTGGTCCCACAGGGGCTTTGGAAAAGCAACATGGTCCCAAGAAAACAATCCAGCAAAATCTGCGCTACAAAAGCCAAATCGCACACCTTCCCTTCTGAGCCCTGCTGTCTGTCCAAACAGCAGTTTATTACCACCTATGGGGTATTTACATACTCTGGAGAAGTTGTTTTACAAATCTTGGGGGCTTTTTCTTCTTTATTCCTTGTGGAAATTGGTTTTTTTTCAGCGAAAATGACATCTTATTGGAAAAAAATGTAGTTTTTCATTTTCACGTCCAAATTTTAACAAAATCTATCAAGCACCTTTGGGGTAAAAATGCTAGATGAATTTCTCAAGGCGTGTAGTTTCCCAAATGAAGTCACTTTTGGGAAGTTTCCATTGTACTGTTACCTTAAGGGGCTTTGCAAATGCGACATGGCACCAAGAAACCAATCCAGCAAAATCTGGACTCCAAAAGCCAAATGGCGCTTCTTCCCTTCTGAGCCCTGCCATGTGCCCAAACTGCAGTTTATGACGACATATGGGGTATTTCCATACTCTGGAGAAGTTGCTTTACAAATGTTGGTGGCTTTTTCTTCTTTATTCCTTGCGGAAATTGATTTTCTTTTTCGCTAAACAATCTTATTGGAAAATAATAAGCATTTTTTATTTTGACATACAAATTCTAATAAAATCTGTGGGGTCAAAATGCTCACTATATGCCGAGATGAATTCCTTGTTGGGTTTAGGTTCCAAAATGGGGACTTTTTTGGGGTGTTTCCGTTTTTTTGGCATCGCACCTCTTCAAACCTGACATGGTGCCTAAAATATAATCTAATAAAAAGAAGGCCCCAAGATCCTCTAGGCACTACATTGCTTCTCAGGCCTGTGCTTCAGTAAATTAGCACACTAAAAACTGCAGAATCTGGGCAATAAATATTAAGTTGTGTTTATCTCGTAAAACCTTCCGTGTTACAGAGAAAAAAGGATTAAAAATTTATTTCTGCAAAAAAACCTGAAATTTGTAAATTTCACCCCTACGTTGCTCTAATTCTTGTGAAAGGTCTGTAGAGTTAAGAAACTCTCTAAATGCTGTTTTGAATACTTTGAGGGGTACTGTTTTTAAAATGGAGTGCTTTATGGGGGTTTGTATTGTATGGGCCCCTCAAAGCCACTTCAGAACTGAACTGGTCCCTGTAAAAACAGCCTTTTGAAATTTGTGAGAATGTCTGCTAAAGTTCTAAGCCTTGTAACGTCCTAGAAAAATAAAAGGATGTTCAAAAATCTATGCCAATCTAAAATAGAGATATCGGAAATGTTAATTAGTAACTATTTTGTGTGGTATAACCATATGTATTACAAACAGATACATAGAAATTTGTAAAAATGCTAATTTTTCGCACAATTTTTGGTGTTTTTCACAAATAAATACTGAATGTATCTACCAAGTTTTACCAGTAACAAAGTCCAATGTGTCACGAGAGAAGAATCTTACAATCGCTTGGATAGGTAAAAGCATACAAACATTTGCTAAAATAGACATGTTTAGAGGATTGACATGTCCTCATTAAATCCAGTGACTCACAGGTGACGTCTTCGCTGATTGTAGACGTTCTCTTTCCTTTTCTTCCCTTTCCAGCCAAGATTGTTATGACGACTTGCCATAATAAATGCAGAGTCTGCTGCCCAGACTATTTTAGCCTATTGCTTCTGCAGCAATTCCCAGCATTTTAAGTAACAAGAATAAACTCAGACCCCAGACCAAACACCAAAATTAATTCATACCCCAGACCAGACCCCTATATAAATTCAGAATTTAAACAGGACTCCTATATAAATTAAGATTCCAAACCTTACCGCTTTTATAATCCAATTCCTAACAAGACCCCTTAATTTTAATGGGACAGGGGTGCAATACCATGCACAGCCACTAGAAATGTAACAGCACGTGCTAATACGAACGAGAAGTTAAACCATGAAAACAATGAAGAGGCTGCAGCTCTCATACAAGGGTTGCAGACCCTTCAAATAGCTGATCGGCGAGGGTGACAAGAGTCGAACCCACCCCACTCTAATATTGACAGCCTATCCTAAGTACAGGCCATCAGTTTTAAAAACCCAGATAACCCCTTTGAATAATAAAATTCCTGCTTTCTGCAGCTGTCTCTGTGTACTGTTTGCTGTATATAAATTTATATAACTTCCACTTAGTGCAATGCAACATGCAGTAAATCCATATACAGAAAGCTGCCCTAGTTGTACCTGCAGGCACCCAGAATTTTATTATTTCAATAAAGCTGTGTAAAGGGAAGCAGGGAATAAACTCTCTATCAGAAAAACGGAGCTTGGCTTAGAAAGATAATTGGTGCATTTCTGGGATCACATATAACACCGCTAACTTGAGAAATATAGAAACATTTATACCCGATAAACATTATTATGACAAATTATTCACTTAATTAATGACTAATAAAAGAAACTCATTGAACCTTCTACATGCTGTGGATTTCTCAGGTATTAATGGGTTTCATACATACTGTAGTTATATGAGGTTCACTGGCAACCATTGGATGATGAGGACATGAGACATTTGTAAATCACTTAAGCATTTCTTGATGTCGATCCCTGTCTTTACAGTTTACCTAATGGGCCAGCAATGGTTTTAGGAGTGACCCGGATTAAGGAACCAGGCAGGAATTCTTTGGTCCTCTTGACTTCAAATGCTGCAGAGAATGTGGTATCCATAAAATTATCATGCAGCCATTTTTCATGAATACATCTGGGTGTTGGTCTTCTACCCCCTCTGGGAGGCCTATGATTAGAGATGAGCGAACTTATCAAAAGTTCGGTTCGGCTAGTTCGCCAAATTTCACTAAAAAGTTCGATTCGGACCGAACCTGTTATTTCCGTGCGCCGATCATAGTACTGTCCAGGGTGCTGATAGAGTTAATGGGCTGCACTAACTCTTTCAGCAACCTTGACAGTACATGAAATGTAATAAAAAAATAAATAATACGTTCATACTTACTTTCCTCCTGTCCGGCCTCCAGCGATGACGTTCCATCCATGTGAGCAGAGTTCACAGCAGCACAGAATCTGCACGCTCCTCTCCTGAAATATTCTGTGCTGCTGTGAACTCTGCTCTTACCATTACGTAGCTCAGTCTGTTACCTCTCCTCCACTCCTGTCCTCAAGAACACCTTCACATGATTGGCAAGTCACCACCCCGCACAAGATCTGCACGCTCATCTCCTGAAATACTCTGTGCTGCTGTGAACTCTGCTCTTACCATTACGTGGTGACTTGCCAATCATGTGAAGGTGTTATTGAGGACAGTAGTGGAGGAGAGGTAACAGACTGAGAGCTACGTAATGGTAAGAGCAGAGTTCACAGCAGCACTGAATCTGCACGCTCCTCTCCTGAAATACTCTGTGCTGCTGCGAACTCTGTTCTTACCATTACGTAGCTCAGTCTGTTACCTCTCCTCCACTCCTGTCCTCAATAAAACCTTCACATGATTGGCAAGTCACCACCGCGCACAAGATCCGCATGCTCATCTCCTGAAATACTCTGTGCTGCTGTGAACTCTGCTCTTACCCTTACGTGGTGACTTGCCAATCATGAAGGTGTTATTGAGGACAGTAGTGGAGGAATCGAAAGGAATAAAGGAGAAAAATCACCCCAGCAGTTGTAAAACAATTTCTCCTGATTACGTAAATACCCCATATGTGGTAATAAACTGCTGTTTGGACCCACACCAGGGCTTAGAAGGGAAGGGGCACCATTTGGCTTTTGGAGCTCAACTTTAGCTAGAATAGTTTTTGGGTGTCATGTCGAATTTGCAAAGCCCCTGAGGTACTAAAACCATGGAAACCGCCCAAAAGTAACCCCATTTGGGAAACGACACCACTTAAGGAATCTATCTAGGGGTATAGTGAGCATTTAGGCCCCACACGTCTTTTGCAGAATTTATTAGAATTAGGCCGTGAAAATTAATATTAACATTATTTCCACTAAAATGTTAAATTTTTTCAATTTCACAAAGGATAAAGGAGAAAATGCACCCCAACATTTGTAAAGCAATTTCTCCCGAGTACGGCAATACCCCACATGTGGTCATAAATGTTTTTTCATTAGAAAATAAATTAACCCTTTCCGGACTGATCCATGTTTTGCTTTTTCTTTTTCGTTTTTCCTCCCCGCTTTTCGAGAGCCACAACGTCTTTATTTTTCCGTCAATAGAGCGGTGTGGGGGCTTATTTTTTGCGGGACGAGCTGTAGTTTTTATTGGTACCATTTTTTGGTACAGAAGACTTTTTAAGCACTTTTTATTACATTTTTTGGTAGAGCGAAGGTGACCAAAAAACGGCGATTTTGCCATTTAAAATTCTTTATTTTTCACGGCGTTCACCGTGTGAGTTAAATAATGGTATATTGTAATAGCTTGGACTTTTACGGACGCAGCAATACCAATTTTGTGTATTTTTTTACATTACTTTAGAGAAAAAATATGAAAAGGGTTTATTTTTGGACTTTAAATATTTATTTCATTTTTTCCACTAATAATAACTATTTACTTTTGTTTTTACACATTTTATTAGTCCCGCTGGGAGACTTGAACCAGCAATCATTAGATCACTGGGAGAATACACTGCAATACTAATGTATTGCAGTATATTGTGATTTTTACATGATCCTGTAACAGCGCGATCGCTGTTTCTGTCCGTTAGTCCCGGGTATCAGCTGTAATATACAGCTGACACCCGCAGCGTATGGCGCGGGCTCAGCGCGTGAGACGCTCCATATATCACCCCCCACACCACGACATGCTATTAAGTCATGGTGCGCGAAGGGTCTAATGCGCAGCCGATGGTGGAAAGTGAAAATTACAATTTTCCACTGATGTGCCATTTTAGTGCACTATATGTTGTGCCCAGTTTGTGCCACAAATACCACAAATAAAATATTAACAGGGTTCTCCCGGGTATGGCGATGCCATATCGGTGGACGTAAACGGCTGTTTGGGCACGCTGTAGGGCTCAGAAGGGAGGGACGCCATTTGGCTTTTGGAGCGCAGATTTTGCTTGGTAGAAGCTCTGGCGTTTTGCTGGTATTTCAGTTTATAATGTGGGGGCAAATGTAGGTTGGGCAGAGTACATCAGGGGCATAATAAGAGGGTATAATAATGGGGTAAATAAATAATAATCCGCAGATATGTGGCCAGTGTTGCACTTATATTATAAATGGCGCCCGATCTTATCCGCTTTTGGAACGCTCTGCACATTTTGCATCGCCATATTCTGGGAGCTGGAACTTTTTTTCTTTTTTCACCACCGGAGCCGTGTGAGGGCTTATTTGTTGCGGGACAATCTGTAGTTTTCATTGGTACCATTTTGGGGTACATGTGATTTTGTTGATCACTTTTTATTCCATTTTTCGGCAAGCAAGGTGACCAAAAACCATCAATTCTGACAATGATTTTTATTTATTTTTTACAGCGTTCACCCTGGGCTATAAATGACCGTTATATTTTATTCTGCGGGTCGGTTCGATTACGGCGATACCATATGTATATATGGTTTTTTATGTTTTGCAGCGTTTGCGCAATAAAATAACTTATTTAGAAAATTATTTATTTTCTGTGTCACCATATTCTGAGAGCCGTAACTTTTTTATTTTTCAGTCAAAAAAGCTGTGTAAGGGCTTGTTTTTTGCGACGGGTTGTAGTTTGTATCGGTACAATTTTGGCGTACATGCGACTTTTTTATCACTTTTTATTGTATATTTTGTGAGGGGTGGTGACCAAAAAATAGTGATTTTCGCTTTGTTTTTCATTTATTTTTTTTGCGGTGTTCACCGTGCAGGAAAAATAATATTATAGTTTTATAGTTGGGGTCGTTACGAACGCGGTGATACCAAATATGTTTACTTTTTTTTTACGTGTTCATTTTTTTTCCTATAATAAAAGACTTATTATAGGAAAAAAAGCAGTTCATGTTTATGTCACTTATAACTTTTATTTTTACACTTTTTTTAAAACATTTTTATTCTTTTTTTTACTTTTTTTACTTGTCCCACTAGGGGACACTTAGACTTGCAGCTCTGATCGCTGCTGGAATACATTACACTAGACACGTAGTGTAATGCATTCCAACTGTCATTGTGACGTAACAGTCACACTGACAGGAAGCCTACGACGACCACCCTCGGGGTGATCCTCATAGGCTTCTGTACATGGCAACCCAGAAGCCATTGTCTGGTGTCCGGTTGCCATGGGTACGATCGCCAGCCCCCGTGATTTCACATGGGGGCTGCCGATCGGTGCTAAACACCTTAATTGTGGCGTTCAAATCGAACGCCGCAATTAAGGGGTTAACTGCCGAAATCAGCGGCGACAGGCCGCTGATCGGCAATGGGGAATGCAGGGCAGACGCCCTGCACAGTTAACCGCCGCTGCGGTGTACCGCCGCTGCGGTGTAGCGCCGCGCGGCGATTAACTGTCATAGCACAGACGTAACTGCACGTCAAGGTGCCCGAACTTACTGCACACATTGACGTAAAGTTACGTCAAGGTGCGGGAAGGGGTTAAAAGAAACAGGATCCTGATCTGTCCACAGAGTTTAAGGCAGCACAGAGTATTTCAGGAGATGAGCACGGCCGGCCACGGGCAGCCGGTCTTTTTTCCGAGCCGTGCTCCCATTATGCACGCGACCATAAAAACACCCGTTATTGCGGGTCGTAATTACGACCCGCAATAACGGGCTCATAGACTTCTGTTACCCACGGGTACCTTCCCGTTTTCTCACGGGAAGGTGCCCGTGCCATTAAAAAAATAGAACATGTTCTATTTTTCTATTTTACGTGCCGTGCTGCTATATTATAATGGAAGCACGGCTCTCAAAAGCGGCCGGCTGCCCGTGGCCGGCCGTCCCCGGCCGTGCTCGTAATCACGAGTCGTAATTACGAGCACGGCCCGTAAAATAAAAAAATACAACATGTTCTATCTTTTTAACGGCATGGGCACCTTCCCGTGAGAAAACGGGAAGGTACCCGTGGCTAACAGAAGTCTATTGGCCCGCTATTTCGGGTCGTAATTACGACCCATAATAACGGGTTTTTCTACAGTCGTGTGCATGAGGCCCCGTAATGACGGGTGACTACATGTGTGCACCCGCATTACGGCAGCGTTGCTAGTCGACGTCAGTAAATAGTCACTGTCCAGGGTGCTGAAAGAGTTAACTGATCGGCAGTAACTGCTTCAGCACCCTGGATAGTGACTACCGATCACAATATAGAGTAACCTGTAAAAAAAAAAACACTTTCATACTTACCGAGAACTTTCTGCTTCCTCCAGTCCGGTCTCCTGGCCGTTGCCTTGGTGACGCGTCCGTCTCGACATCCGGCCCGACATTCCTTGATGACGATGCAGCCCATGTGAGCGCTGCAGCCAATAACAGAATGCAGAGGCCACTGCAGCCAATCACAGGCTGCAGAGGCCTCTGCAGCCAATCACAGGCTGCCGCGTCAGAAAAGAAGGTCGGACAGGAGGAAGAAGAGGAACTCGTCACCAAGACAACGACCAGGTACGTATGAAATGCTTTTTATTTTATTTTTAATCAGCAGCCTCTTTTCTCTATCAGTGATTGATAGAGACAAGTGGCTGCCGATTTTTATAATATTTTTGACCGGGTTCGGTCAAAACGGGTTCGGCCGAACCCAATAAAGTTCGGATTCGCTGCGAACCGAACTTTTCCGGAGGTTCGGACCGAAACCGGGTTCGGTTGTCCCGGTTCGCTCATCTCTACCTATGATCTATAAACTATTCCAACCTAGTTGGTTTCCGAAGTTATTCGCCTTCTGGTGCCACAGATCTACTTTTTAGAACAGGAGAGCAACTGGCAGAGATTATGTGCAGTTATCTCTGAGCTATATATGCTGAATACGTTCACATCAGGTCTGACCGTCTCCTCTCAGGATGAATAGATCGATTCTTACCACCTCTTTATTCCCTCGAGAGCTGAGCACAGGAGATGCAGCATGTAGGATGTTCTTACTGGTGCAGAGCCCCAGAACCTTATGAGGGTCTTCAGGTTTTTAGTCATATTTATTACAAAGATTATGTATTTTAATATAATATTAATTGTTTCCTCAATGTCACACAGACAGAAATTATTATCTATCAGATGTTCAGCAGCTGCAGATCCGTCCAGATTGTAATAACTAGACACACACTAAACCAACTGTGAGAGATGAACATTACAAGTTCCATGCACCAAGACTGAACCATATCTCCGACTTTTACAATTTATTATGGGTTTTAATTCTATTCCTGATCTCCTGTCTTGGCAGTACTGGGTAAGAGTCTGTCCACGGAAACATTATGAAAATAGAAACTACATTCAAAATATAAAGAACAATCAAACATTAAAAATATTGTTAAAGCCATACTGAAATATGCAAATTATGTGTGTGGTCATAAAAGCAGCTCACACCGGGTATATCTATTGTGATGTCACTACTATTAATGATGGTAAATCTATACTTGAAATATGCAAATTATGGGTGAGGTCATAAAAGCATCTATTGTGATGTCATAGAGCTTGTGTATATGCAATGATGCTGGTCACAGAGCTGTCACTCAGTTGGATGTGACCGGTAAGTTCTCTATCATTTCTCTATCTGTACCTGACTCTGATCGATCCATTATATTAGGAACATTGAATCCATGCCTTCAAGATATGGTTTAATAGTGGTTGTAATATCTTTTTTTGTTTCATTATACAATTGAATTGCTTAAATATCATAGAAAGAACACAGGCTGTAAGAAATGGCAGCCTACATTCAGCCGATAATAGATTTGCAGGGTAACAGCACATCATTTTGGTTCCCTGCAGCCCTGAGAACTTATTTTGTCTCTCGATTGTAAAGGAGAAATTACAGTATGGTCATATTAGGGGACTGTTATGTAGTAAGTCCTTATATTAGTGTAAATTCCCTAAAAATAATTCCATAAATTAACACATTAACACAATGTAATAAAATTCAGAATTTTGATCAAGTAATATAAAAAAAACATGTAAAAGCCATTGAAAATGCCATATTAAGATCTGTAAGTTATAACGAGTGTAGTTAGGTAATCCACCTACACTATATGGCCAATAGTATTTGGACACCTCTCCTAATTATTGAGCCAAGAATCAGCTGGATGGGTGTAAAACACGTCGCCGTTGAATTTTGGAGCATGGGAAACATGTTCTGTTGAGTAATAAATAACGGTTCACTATCTGGCCATCTAATGGACGAATTTGCGTTTTGTGCCTGCCCGGAGAATGCTACCTACTGGACTGTATAGTGCCTATTATAAAATGGAGTGAAGTTTGTATAATGGTCTGGATTGTTTGTAAGGGGTTGGATTAAATCCCCATTTTTCCAGTAGGGGTTAATAAGACTTTTTAAACAATTGTACGCTTCCAACTTTGTGATAATAGTTTGGGTAAGACCCTTTCCTGTCCTAGTATGACTGTGCCCCTGTGCACAAAGAGGGTCCCTAAAGACATGGTTTGACAAGTTCGATGTGGAGGAACTTGCGTATCTGCACAGAACCCGGACCTCAATCCCAACAAAACCTTTGGAGTGAATTGGAAAGGCAATTGCGAGCCAGACCTTTTTGCCCAACATCAGTGTCTCAACCATTGGTGTCCATATACTTTTGGCCATATACTGTAGTGTACCGAGTGTATATCTATTGTGATGTCACCGAGCTTAGGTATAAAGTATAGTGCTGGCCAGAGGGCTGTCATTTATCAGGTGGATGTGATCGGTACGGTAAGTACTTTATCATTGCTACGTCTCTAGAACAGTCTCATCTATCAGTCTCTTTATGAATATTGGATTCTTACATGTAATTCTAGTGTTTGTCGTGTTATTTGTGTTTTTTATTTGGCATACTTATACACTAGGAAATTGCTTAAATAGCAATATTGTGGCCTGTCACATCTGCTCCATAGACAGAATGCAGATTGCAGACAGAAATTGGTGTCTGTATTCTGCTGGTAGATTCATAAAGCAACCACAAAGCAAAGAATGTGAATCTCTGGGAACTTATTATCACACCCTCCAGTTTATAACACCAGTAATTCTCATAATAAATGTTTATAAGGGAATTCATATTTATGAATTTTAGGTTTTCTGTCTGTAGACTATACTATTTATATATCAGGTCAATCCTGAATATTAGCTGGTATGGCTATGCAACCAACCTACATCAGGTGCCGCTATTGTGATGTCTTGAGATGAGTCTAGATAGCCGTGTTTCTTACTGCGTCTATGGTAGTATTGGTTTTATTACAAGATTTAAACTATTTGATGTTTGAATCATGTACATAAATAAATGATTATAAGGAGTATTGCTTTTTTTTGTTAAATTTTTTAGTAATAAAATATTAGTAAGTGCAGGAATAAACAGCCTAATAGCATTTGTCAGACTAAATTGTAGAAGGATAGTGCTAATCCCCTGGAAACGTGTCCTTATTAACAATTGAAATTAATAATTATGTATATAATCATAATAATAATAATAATAATAACAATAAAAAAGATAACAATAAAAAGTATTTATTACTAACTCCAATTACTTAGGTTCTAAATTCTGGTTATCAATTAATATAAAAAAAAATTCAACCCTTTAAAATGCCATATGGTCAATTTAACAACCAATACATTGTTTCAGCTTCCAAACCTAATACAATGTTATCAACAGGGGCTCCCAGGTCATGTGATCTTCTGACACTTATGATTGACAATATTCTGTTATAGGAATACCCTATTTAATAACTAATTTTTCCAGCTAGTTTCATCACAAGTAACGACTCCCTTATAGTTTTCTGGTCTTTCTAGGTCTTGCTGTTGGATTGACACTGTGTTATTTACTGTGTTGCTTATACGGTTAGCGATTTGTCCTATTTTCGGAGAACTAGAGGCGATTAGTCAAATTCTATCTTGACTGTCTCCTGGTTTTCTACCAAGGACATTGGTGCAGTTTTGCACCCGGGCATTAAACAACCATGCCCTTTTGGAAAAAATCTAAGAAATATCATGTCTCCCAAATTCCTGATAAAGGAAATCTGATGGGAGACATACCAACTATGGAGGAGCCTAACATCTCGCTCCAGAAGTTTTCTGTCATCAAAGATATGGCAGATGAAAAATCCAGCGATCTTAGTCACAGCAAATATTGTGACATTACGTCAAAGAACACCAAGAAGAGCGCATTCAGCCTGCTGACCCGCCTGCGCTCCAAAAATATCCGTAAAAGGTATGTAACTAATAATTCTCATACATTGCTCAGATATCCAGAGCTGTGGTATAACAGTCACTAGATCTTTAATTCTCCCCATATCTTCACAGAAACTTTGGCAGCAGCGCTGTGATCGGCGCTAGAGAACTGGATCGCTATTTTCCAGATAGACGGTTGAGACTATATGTTGCCACCTGGAATATGGAGGGAAAGGTGAGAAGTAATGTACAATATTTATTGTGACCCATCAGTGTGCCCGAGCTCAAGTTGGATGAAATGGGCCAGTAACCATGTCTCTTTAGTTTGTAGTTGAATATCACATAGACAGGTTATATTCTACCCTATGTCAGTTGAGTTGGCGCTCTTTGTATACAATATTAATGTTTGTATATTTTGAACAGGATTACCCGCAAAATGTGGAGGATCTGCTGTTACCATCAGATGATACGAAAGACATTTATGTTATTGGCGTTCAGGAAGGATGTCCAAACAGGTAAGTCTTCTCAGGTTGTCTTACACCAGCCTATGACTGCAGATGGACAGCAGGTCGGCTGATACAAATTCTCTCTCAATGCTCTACTTATTGTATTATCACTCCTTAATTTTCAAAATTCAACACCAGAGGTTATTATATTGAGTGTTGATACAGATGAGTTGAGTATCTTAATCTTGTGTCATTTATTAATATGTAAATCTGAAATTGTGTCTTCTTGTAGGCGGGAATGGGAGATAAAATTACAGGAGACCCTTGGACCACACTATGTATTATACCACTCCTCCGGGCTCGGAGTCCTGTATCTCACCATCTTTGTTCGACGGGAACTAATCTGGTTCTGCTCAGGTAAGATTCACATTCCTACATCTACATAAGAAGTCTTGAATGTAGTCATTAGCTGGAACATCTTATTTAGTCATTAGAATTAGATGCCTAAGAGCTTGGCTCTCAGATTCTTGACTTCTGAGTATTGGAGATCTAAAAGTTCACACCACAGTTACAAAGCATGAAATTATGTTCTAGTAATATTTCCATAGTTTAATTGGAAATAATTTCTATTCCATTGTTGCATGTAGTACTCTTAACCACTGACCTGTATTTTTGTGTTTCATTTCTTATACAGAGGTAGAGCACACCCATGTAACAACCAGGCTATTCCACCATGTGAAAACTAAAGGAGCCTTGGGTGTTGCCTTCACCGTCTTTGGAACATCTTTCCTTTTTATTAATTCACATCTGAGATGTAAGTATTTACAATATTAATATATGACCATGTACAGTTTTACTTTGTATAAAATTGCTGCTATTTGATAATTAACTGAAATATATGGGATGATATGAAGAGATCTGTACTAATAATGTTTTGGTAAAAATAAAAGGTTTGTTCCAGTTTGATCAAACTTTTTCTAATCTATCAATCTCATTCTATGTTGTGAGTGGCCAGTAATACAGATACACGCAGGTACAATTAGTGCAGGAGGGGGTGGCGGCGGCTGGTTTCAGTTGCGCCGCCTCCCCCTCAGGGAGGCAGCAGGGCGGATGGTGCGGCCGTATAATCCCTCACACCCACCCCTCCTCTCCATTAGCGGGCGGTGGCGCGCTGCAATGTGTTTTTTTGAAAATAATATGCGATTCGGGCCGCCCATATGATCATCCGCCACTGCTAATATGTATTTTTTTGTTGGCAGTTGGGGCAGTCAGCAAGAGGATCCAGGACTATAAAACCATCACTGAGGGTCTCCGTCTGCCTCAAATTATTCCGGAAAGAATCAACTCCAATGCCTGTGAGTATTACTTATGTGGTTGAACCTATGGATCCTTTTATCTCTCTGTTTGTCTCCGTTGAGTCTAATGCAGTCATGTGCTATAATTTTTTTATTTATTTTTATTCTACAGTGGACGTCACCAGCCGCTTTGATCGGGTGTTTTGGTTTGGAGACCTCAATTTTCAACTTAAAGAGGACAGAAAAAATGTGGAATCTCTTCTGCAGAAGATCGAAGGAAAAGATATGTCCAGTCTCCTCAAACACGACCATCTGAATGAAGCCAAGAACAATGGTATATTTACTAGTAGACCAGTATATCATCGGTGCGGGTCCGACACCTGGACGCTGCACCGTTAAGCTGCTCCAGTGGCCTGCGGGCACCGGATGTTATGGCACACAATGCTATTTACGGAGCCGGAAGCAGTTGGCTCCTTACATAGCATAGCTGCCATGATGCATAACTGCAGGTCTGCCTCCTATTCACTTGAATAGGAGCAGAGTTGCAGTACTGCAGCTCGGCTGCAATTCCGTGGCCGGCGCCAACTGCATCCGGCATGTACGTCCGGTGCTCAAAGGCACCGGACCAGCTGATTAGTGCAGGGTCCGGGTGTCGGACCACCACAGATCATGTACTGATGACCTATCTGGTGAGTATGTCATCAGTTGTCAGAAGTTGGAAAACCCCTTTAATACCACAACCACTTCCACAGATTAATACAAATCACTGACATGATGGTTGATATGTTCCCCAAATTCTTATATAGTGCTAAAATTATCAATTGTTCCTTTTTTTTTTTAATACTGACAACTTTTTTTTCTTTCAACTTAAGGGTCCATATTTCTAGGGTTCAAGGAGCACACCATTGATTTCCTTCCTACATATAAGTTTGACATTGGCACAGACACCTATGATACATCAGCAAAGCAGAGAATTCCATCATATACGGTAAGATATCTTATTTCCAGGTCTACAGAGCTTGAGAGACAATAGAATCCATGGGCCAGAGCACCCATTATATAATGAATCCCCTCCCCCAATGTAATGAATTGTTATTATTATAGCTGGAAGAGTAATTTCTTATGAACAAAGCTTTCAGTTAATTTTACTTTTATGTAGTGAGTTTGTCATCACAGTTTCCCAGTGTAATATGTCGTTGCCCAGCATGGGTCAAGGATACTTATTTAATGAAATCTGTGTGACCAAGTCAAACCTAAAATGCAATAAAGTCTCAATATTCTGCAATATAAATAAAGTAGGCCCAACATTTAGGTCTATGTTGTTTTGCAGTTTAATAATATATTATAATATGATTTCACTAATGATATTTGTTATTTTCATGACCTCTACAGGACAGGGTGTTGTTTAAAAGCCAATGTGAGGGAGATGTACGAGTCCTGAGATACGACTCTTGCCCTGTTTTGAAGACCTCAGACCACCGACCTGTTTTTGGCATCTTTGAAGTAAAGATCAGGCCCGGTTCAGATGAGTAAGTCATGTTTTCCTCCATATTGTTCGTATGATACTTTCAGTAGCCGTCATTACTACATGGTCCTTATAGCCAGAGCTCACACTTTGGGGCAGGTGGCTGTACACCTTGGTAACAGTACTGGAGGATTATAGGATGTGAAACTAAGCAAAGTGTGGTTACCTGCTAACATTATTATATGTCTTACATAAATATATTTCTCATTCCAGCATCCCCTTGGCTGGTGGACGCTTTGATCGTAAAATCTATGTAACGGGCATTAGGAGGAAAGGACAAAAAAAGTAGCTGCATCTGTTCATGTCCTTACAGGTAAGAGCTTTGTAGTTGTCTATTATGTTTGCGGTGAAAATGTTCTTCCATCTCTTAGGTTTTCCTCTGTATCTGTAATTTATTTTATCAACTAATTTAACTAAAGTGTAAATAAGTGTTTTCAATCTTAAAATTCCAACTCCTTGTATTCAGACACGTTTTCATTTCTGAATGAAGGTTGTGGGCTTTGAGGAACAACTTCCCCAACTGTAAGCATGTATGTAGTATAGTACAATGAGTTTCCTAAAGGAACCTGTCATCTGAATGGATGGAACAACTGGATTTTATGATGCATTAGCTTCTAAGCAAAAATGATGGATACAAGGAACTTTGCTATTGATGGAAGACATTACTTGGCATCTTGCAGGACATTCTAAGGAACAGTTACAATCTCCGGGGCATAAAACATCGGAACATTAGAAAGTTCCCGTAACATGCTGAAGAGTGCAGCTCTAGGTCAGACCCACTGCTTGCATCAACCATCTTCAGGTTTGTAGTGTGACGCCAAGGATCAATTAAGAAATGTATTTACCTCAAATCACCTTAAAAAGTCTTCTAGATCTGCTAAGAAACACACATTATAGAACATTAATAGCAAATATTTGTCTTGCAGCATAAACATCAATTCCGCAGTACATCTGGCGAGAATAGCGCTCCCTGTCACCGGAGGAGCCACCATCAATGCTGATAGAAAGGTAAGTTCCTCTGGATGTGTCCCCTCTCTATATTTATCAAGCAGCCTGAATGATCAATATTTAATAGGGTTGTGTGCTTCTCCCCCCAGAACAAGTCAGCAGATATCAACAGAACATCAACACCAATAACAACCAAGGGCAGAATCCGCCATCTTACAAGAATTCCAATGGCGAGACTTAACATTTCTACAACATCTGTCACAGAAGAGACATCAATGTGGTCACCAGGGCATCAATATCACCCAGAAGACCAGGTTCAGAACAGGACAATATGTCATCTCTTCTTGTGTCTGTGGAATCCAGATTTTCCACCCCTAACTGATACTACAGTATATACTGTGACATATTCCGTAGTTTTTGCTGGATCTTGTATTATCATCATCTTTACCATTATATATTTTGATCTACAAAAACCTTAAATAAATCTTTAACATCAATCCATAAGTGTGACTGATAATTGTTATGTGCGCGGCTGCAACTTACTACAGTGTATACAATTCACCTAACCGACCCTTCACAGCGCTATTTGTGTGACATCGCGTTTAATCCAGTGGTAGGTGACAGGACATTGTATCATATGTACACAATACAGAGTGTATGGAACGTGCCGCCATATGTACTGGATTATATACTGTAGGACAAAGAGTGACAGGAGATGTAAAACATTGATATATTTGATAGTTGCTTAACCACTTAAGGACGCAGCCTAGTTTGGGCCTTAGGGCTCAGAGCCCATTTTTCAAATCTGACATATTTAAATTTATGTGGTAATAACGTCGCAATGCTTAAACCTATCCAAGCGATTCTGAGATTGTTTTCTCGTGAGACATTGGGCTTTATGTTAGCTGTAAAATTTTGTTGATATGTTCAGTGTTTATTAGTGAAAAATAGAATTTTTCTAAAGTAAAAAATGCATCTGCTTGTAAAACAGATGGTTATACCAACCAAAATATTTACTAGTTCACATTTCCCATAATTCTACTTTAGATTGCCATCATTTTTTGAACATTCTTTGATTTTTCTTGGACGTTACAAGGCTTAGAACATAAACAGCAATTTCTCATATTTTTAAGAAAATTTCAAAAGCCTTTTTTTTAAGGTACCTGTTCAGTTCTGAAGTGGCTTTGAGGCACCTATGTATTAGAAACACCCACAAAACTTCCCGTTTTAAAAACTAGACCCTTCAAAGTATTCAAAACAGCATTTAGAGAGGTTTTTTTTTTAACCCTTTAGGCATTTCACAGGAATTAAAGAAAAGTGGAGGTGAAATTTGCAAATTTCATTTTTCTTGCTGAATTTAATTTTATTCTATTTTTTTCTGTAACACAGAAGGTTTTACCAGAGAAACACTACTAAATATGTCTTTTACAGATTCTGCCGTTTTTAGAAATGTCCCACATGTGGCTCTAGTGTGCTCTTGGACTAAAACACAAGCCCCAGAAGCAAAGAAGCACCTAGTGCATTTTGGGGCCTCATTTTTATTAGAATATATTTTAGGCAGCATGCCAGGTTTGAAGAGGTGTTGAGGTGCCAAAACAGTAGGAATCCCTCAAAAGTGACCCCATTTTGGAAACTGCACCCCTCAAGGAATTCATTTATGGTTGTTGTTACCATTTTGACCCCACAGTTTTTTCACAGAGCGTCTTTGAATTGGGCTGTGAAATTAAAAAGATGAAATTTTTTCCAATAAGATGTCATTTTTGATCAAAATTTCTTATTTTCGCACGGAACAAAATGCCCCATTTTGTTGCCCAATTTGTCCTGAGTGCGGTAATATCCCATTTGTGGTGATAAACTGCCGTTTGGGCCCATGGGAGGTCTCAGAATAAAAGAAGCGCTATGTGTTCTTTGGAGTCCAGATTTTGCTGGATTGGTTTTCGGGTGCCATGTCGAATTTGCAGAGCCCCAGAGGTATCAAAGCAATGGAAACCCACCAGAAGTGACCCCATTTTGGACACTAAATCCCTCAAGGAATTCATTTATGGGTGTTGTGACCATTTAGACCCCACAGTTTATTCTCAGAATTTATTTGAAATGGGCTGTGAATTAAAAAAAATGTGTGATAAACTGGGCCCATGGGAGGGCTAAGAAGGAAAGGACCACCATTTGGCCTACTGGGGATTTTCTGGTACTAAGTCATGTATGCAGAAGCCCCTGAGGTACCAGTACAGTTGAAACCCCCGAGAAGTGACCCCGTTTTAAAAACGACACCCCTTAAGGCATTCATCTAGAGGTGTAGTGAGCATTTTGACCCCACAGGTATTGTGTAAAAGATAATGCGAGGCAGATAGTGCAGAGTGAGATTTGCAATTTTCTATACATATATGCCATTTCAGTGTCCGATATATTTTGCCCAGCATGCGCCACCGGAGACATACATCCCATAAACTGTAATGTGGGTTCTCACGGGTACGGCAATACCCTACATGTGGATGTTAACAGCTGCCTGGGCACACAGCAGGGCCCAGAGTGTAAAGATGAGGGGGATAAGCTGTGCGGAGTGCATCATGGTAAGTAAAACTGGGGTAGATTGAAAATCAAGGGATGTATGATAAATTTTAAAACACTTTCATACAGAGCCCTGGTTTTTTGGGACACATGTCATATTGATATATTGTGTCTTACCTTATCCCCCTCTTATAGCAGACTTTGCACTTCTTTTGACTTTTTCCCTTCTTGCCAGTTTGGGGAACTCCTCCTGGAAAGTATTGCCCTGGTACGATGCGTGTTGCCTTCCTTCCAGAAGTACTTGGTGCCCCCCCCCCTTCATGGTCCCTAAAGATTAGGTTCTTGATAACCACCTCTTGAAATTCCAGGAAAGTTCCCGTCTGGCCTTTACATCGATGTAGTACATACGCATTGTACAATGCAATCTGAATGATGTGCACGGCCAGCTTCTTATACCACACCGCATGGCGCTGTAGGGCTTCAGGACTTGATCTGACAAGTCCACCCCTCACATGTACCTATTGTAGTCCAGGATGCAGTCTGGTTTGGGGTTCTCTGTACTGGTACCTCGTACAGGTACATGGGCACTGGTATGGCCATATATTGTTGTCAATACAACGACATCTCTCTTGTCCTTGTACTTAACACACAATATGTTGCTGCTAGAATGTGCCCTGCTTCCACCCCTTCTTGTTTGCCCAAGCAGTGTCTTAGGGAGGTGTAATGTCAGGATAGGGAGACAGACAGGTGAGCCCTAATCTATCCGCCAGTCAGACCCTGCCTACTTTCACAGCCCGTCCTAGGCGACGGCTTACAAATGGGCGACGGTCCATATGCTCAATATGTGCACGACAGACAAACAAGACAAGGGTACACAAAAGCAAAGGGAAGTGGGGCAGTTGCCCACGGCAAAACCGTGAGCAACAGAGTAGTGGATGAGCCGAGTCAAACCAGGAGTGTACGTGGTAACAAATGCAGAGCAGGAGAATAGTCAGTCAAGCCAGGGTCAATATGAAGCAGAGGTCAATGGTAACAGCAGGAACAGCAGAGCCAGGAAACAAGAGAATCACAGGCAAAGGACAAGCATCAAATGAAGTTATAAGTAGACCAAGGGCGGGAGCTAGAACCGTCTGGCCAGGCTGCGATAGTCTCTCCCACTCCTCAGCCTACCAGCCTGAGTGGTAGCAGATCGAGTCACTCTAGCAGACCTAGACACAGATGCAGGCTTATTAACCACGGGCGTCGACACAGAAGCTGTGTCAGGCAAATCCTTCACAGGAGGCCTCTCCGATTTCTTCTAGCAGTGCCGCATGCCACAGTACTTCTGGAAGCGAGGCACTTGAAGAGTAGGACGCTGGTATAAAAATTATCCAGTTAGAGGTGGTAAACCTGGTCCAGCAGTGGGTGCACCAAATCCCACCCAATTTTTGCGTTAACTCCCAGTAAGGGGGGGCATTCTAAGGGCTGAATACTGCTGTCCTTGTAAGTATACCCTGATGCACTCTCGCACAACTTATACATCTTCACGCCATACCTTGCCCTCTTACACGGCAGGTACTGGTGGAATTGAAGCCTCCCTTTAAAATGGACCAGGGACTCATCAATAGAAATACAATTCTCGGGGGTGTATGCTTTGGAAAACCGGGCACTAAAATGGTCTAATAGGGGTCTCCGTTTATACAAACGGTCAAAACTGGGGTCATCTCGGGCTGGTCGCTGCTCATTATCAGTATAATGTAAGAAGCGAAGTATTGCCTCATAATGCATCCTGGACACGGCCATACGGTACATCGGGGTGTGGTATAAGAAAAAGCCTCTTTGGGGGGGCCTATATATTTGAAACCCCTATAAAACACCCCATTTTAGAAACTAGGCCCCTCAAAATATTCAAAACAGCATTCAGAAAGTTTATTAACCTTTTAGGTGTTTCACAGGAATTTAAAGCAAAGTAGAGGTGAAATTTACATATTTCAGTTTTTTTGTAAGAAAATTGTTTTTATTCCTTTTTTTTTTCTGTAAAACAGAAGGTTTTTATACCGAGAAACGCAACTCAATACTTATTGCCCAGATTCTCCAGTTTTGAGAAATATCCCAGATGTGGTCCTAGTGTGGTAATGGACTGAAGCAGCGGCCTCCGAAGCAAAGAACCACCTAGAGGATTATGAGGCCTCCTTTTTATTAGGCACCATGTCCGGTTTGAAGAGGTCTTGTGGTGCCAAAACAGTGGAAAGCCCCCAAAAGTGACACTATTTTGGAAACTAGACCCCTTGAGGAATTCATTGTAGTTTTCATGGGGTGCATGTGACTTTTTGATCAGTTTTTGTTCTATTTTTAAGAGGCGTGGTGACTAAAAAACAGCAATTCTTCTATTGTTTTTTATTCTATATTTTTTACAGCGTTCACCGTGCGCTATAAACGACATATTCACTTTATTCAGCATGGCGATACGATTACGGCGATACCAAATGTTTATAGGTTTTTTTTATGTCTTATGGTGTTTGCACAATAAAATAATTTTTATTAAAAATCATTTACTTTTTGTGTTGCCTTATTCTAGGAGCCATACAGTCTTTGTCTTTTTTTCCATCAGGAAAGCCGTGTGAGGACTTGTTTTTGCGTAACGAACTGTAGTTTAGATCAGTACCATTTTTAGGTACATCCGACTTTTTGATCTCTTTTTATTCCATTTTTTGAGAAGTGAAGTGACCAAAAAACTGTGATTCTGGTATGGTTTATTATTATTTTCTTTTACGGCGTTCACCGCGCTGGATAAATAACGAAATACTTTTGTAGTTCAGGCCGTTACGGACGCGGCAATATCAATTATGTATAGTTTATTTGTTTATTTATTTATTTTTATTAATAATAAAAGACTGATAAGGATAAAAGGGGAATTTTTAGTTTTGTTACTTTTAAAACTTTTATTTTCTTATTTTTACACAACTTTTTTTAAACTTTTTTTAACTTTATTACTTTGTCCCACTAGTGTACTTGAGGGCAGGAGGCCCTGATCCCTATTCTAATACACTGCACTATATGCGTAGTTCAGTGTATTAAAGCTGTCAGCTACTCACTGACAGCAAGGCTTCCATAAATGGCATAGCTGGATGCCATTGTTAAGCGTACAGTTGCTATAGCCACCATCGCCGGCCGCTATCGTGTAGCGGGCCGATGATGGCAGCTTAACCATTAGGAAGCCGCTATCGCTATTGAAAGCGGCTTTCAAGGGGTTAATCAGCGGGGACACAGCGATCAGTCTCCGCAGAAGGAGCTGCGGCGACTGCTGTACGAGAAAGCAGCTGTTACAGCTCCTGTATGTGTCGGGAAGACGGCCGAAATCGCCGTTCCTCCCGTGACATACTATTCCAGCGCTGAGCGCGAACGATGCACTTAGCACGAAGGAATAGTACGTCGCTGAGCGCGAAGGGGTTAAGCATCAGTTTCCTAAAATGTAATATTAGACTCCCTTTACAAGCGGAGACAATACGATTAAGCAAATATTTTCTTTACGTTTCCCAGTATATAATATGGTACAATAAATGGTGCCGTGAAAAAGTACAACTTGTCCTTCAAAAAACAATCCCTCATACGTTTTTTTTGGACCAAAAAATAAAAACTTATGGCTTCTGGAAGTTGGGGAGGAAAGAGCGAAAATGAAAAACCAAAAATAACTGTAAAAGTCAGGGGTTAAATATGAGGTTATAGGTAAGATAAGTAATAATTCATGGCGTGATATATTTAGTAAAGTCCAGTTCATCTCATTCCACTGTTGGACAGGAATAGTTGGTACACTGAAACTTGTAGAATTTCTAATTCTCTTGATGTAGGGATATGAATCTTGGACAATATGGGTGTAAGTATTAAAGGGGTTCTCTGCAAATAAACCTTGATCACTGTAAAATAAAAAATGTTATACAACTTTATAATATCCTTTGTGCTAAAAATTCTGTTTTAACTTTTGCTGTAATGGGATGAAAACACGGAGTGAAAACCCAAAGAAGCCAAATACTTCTCATGGATAGTAATATGCTACAATTGTATCCAGCCTAAGCAATCGTCTGTAAACTAAACAGCATGGACTCTAAGGCCTCATGCACACGACTGTAATGGCTTTTATTCTACTCAAATACGGATCCCTAGTCATCCAAACTCATCTGCGACTCATTCGCATATAGGCACGCTGTCCGCAAATACGTACCGTCATGCATCCTTAGTTCATCCGCATTTACGGATCCGCAAAAAAAAGAAATGTGAGTCTACAAATGATGTCACCACTATGTCGCAACCCCTTGAAAAGGTCACATGATCGCTCTGGCACCATTTTCTCTGGAATTTGTGCTTTGTGAGAGCTCTGTTGGAATCCTCGGCTGATATAACTTTGGTTTCTCGCATTTCTTTCGTTGCAAGGATGCACTACCCACGTGTGGTTCATGCTCTCATGCTCTTCTGGACTAGCTCGTCTCTCGGCGATTAGGACAGTAAGCTATGCTGGAAGAAGAACCGAAGAGGAGGAGGAGGTACTGGGTTAACCCCATTGTCTCCCAACAGCCCAGAAAGGTGCATTTCCATACCCTGTATGCAGACCTGCGGCAGCACCCGCACAAGTTTCACAACTTCTGCTACATGCCGATTTCCAGCTTTGACCGACGGTGCATCTCAGAGGAACGGCTCATCGTTTCTCTCAGGTAAGAACACCAAATGTCCCTTTTGTCCATTGCTGCCATGTCACCTTGCTACAGGTAGTATAACCGTAGTTGTCCCCTGTGCCCATTGCCGCCATGTCTCCCTGCTACAAGTAGTATATAATTGTAGTTGTCCCCTGTGCACATTGCCGCCATGTCATAATGCTACAAGTAATATATAACTGTAGTTGCCCCTGTGCCCATTGCCGCCATGTCACTCTGCTACAAGTACTATATAACCCTGGTTGTAGCCTTTTCCCATTGCCACCATGTCACCCTGGTACTGCTAGCACTAATTACTATAAATATTTTTTTCTCAGATTCCTGGCAACAGGGAACTCATTTGCATCACTGCATTTTGAATTTCTACTGGGGTGTTCCACCATTTCACAGATCATCTGTCTGATCTGCGAAGTCATCTGGCAGCGACTGAGAGCGACGTTGATGCCACAGCCCAAGGCACAAGACTGGTTTCGGATTGCCGAGGGCTTTTACCAACAATCACAGTTTGCCAACTGTGTTGGCGCACTGGATGGTAAACACATTAGTATGAAGAAGCCACCTCACTCATGGTACCTAGATTTCAATTACAAGCAGTATTTATTGGGGATGCTGTTCTCCTTGGCTGACAGCAACTACCAGTTTGTAATTGTAGATATAGGGGCCTATGGGAGCTCTTCAGATGCTGGCATCTTCAGGGCTTCCAGAATGGGTGAGCGGCTTCAGTCCAAACAGCTCTCCGTTCCAGAACCGAGACAACTGCCTGGATCTACTGGACCTCCTGCCCCATTTCTCATCGTGGCAGATGAAGGATTTGGACCATATATTTTACGTATAGCACACATGGAGCTGAGCCTGCACCATAACCAATGGGCTGAAACTCTCCTGTAGCGGCAGGGACCAGACTGAGGTCTGATCTCCGCCGATTAACTCCCTAAATGGTGCGGATGTTTGCTATGGCAACTGTAGGCCTAACAATAGCCTACTGCTTGCCAAGTACAGAAGCTTATTAGGACCTGCTTAGAAGACCTGCATAATAACTATGTATGTAGTGCAGTGTATTAGAATAGCGATCAGGTCTTCAGGCTTTCAAGTCCCCTAGTAGAAAAAAATATTTGAAAAAAAATAGTTTAAAGTTACATAAACTAAAAAAACGCCTTTTTTCCCATAATAAAAGTTTTATTATAGGAAAAAATTGAAAACATTAAAAAAGTACACGTATTTGGTATCGCCGCTTCCTTAACGTCCCCAGCTATAAAACTTTAACATTAATTTTCCTGCATGGTGAACGCCGTAAGTTTTGTTTATAGAAAACAATGCCAGAATCACAGATCAGCTCGCCACCCAATTCACTGATTGTGACTAAAGAGTAAAATTTGTATACTTTATTAATATCTCGCTAAAATCAGGGGTACAATCACCACCGTGGCAAAAGCCCAATGTGCTCAAAAATTTATTTGAAAATGATTTTATATTTTATTCACTGATTCTATTGTAAGCCCTGCAAAATGAATATTTTCGTATGATATATGGTGTTAGAACGTTTAAACATTGGTGTAACAGTGAATCACTCCCAGACATGTACTGGAGTAACCAGGAAAAGGATTCCTGAGAACCACAGTGTCAGGGTAAAGATATCGATAACACTGCCACCTACGCTAAATTCCCCTTCTCATATTGAACCTACATGTTTCTATCTCAACATTTCATCAGGGGTCTTATTCATTATAGAGCTAGCTACTAAGCCAGCAACATTAAATTGTGCAAACATTTCATTCCATATGCACAAACACAAAGCGTACTCACATTGATATTAGCGGCACGCTTCTCTCTGGGCTATATATAACTTATACTCCGCCCCCTATGCTGAGGCCAAGCTCCCATATCGACCAATCATTGTCACATGCGCAAGCAGTGACTTGCGGATATTTAATGCCGGGCGCGTCATGTGACATGCCCACCATACACATCCACCATACACGCATGCGCAGAGTAGGGGAGCGGGGCGTATCTGGCTGCAGCCTCAAGCCTTTCCTATCTAGAAGGAGGAGTAACCTATTCCTATGGGAACAAAGGACGCTGCCCAGCTCCAGACAGCGTCCTGGCACACCACTATAATCCATGCATAAGTAATCCGGCACTATA
This sequence comes from Rhinoderma darwinii, assembly GCF_050947455.1. Lineage (NCBI taxonomy): Eukaryota > Metazoa > Chordata > Amphibia > Anura > Rhinodermatidae > Rhinoderma > Rhinoderma darwinii. The sequence goes on along the minus strand of NW_027461733.1, from coordinate 42,497 downwards.
GGAAGTGAATTAAGAAAGGTATTAAATTGACCACCAGTAGATTAATCACAAGTTGATTAACCACTAGTATTGGGGAACCTAGAAGATAGACATAGATAAAGCCCCAAAACCAATACAGAAGGATAGGCAAATATATAAATGACTGGACTCATATAGATATGAGTTTAGATAAAGCATGTATAATTTATCTGCTCGTTTAGCCCATCTGGTTGTATACATGCTAACCTATAGATCCACTGGGCATCTTTTCGCAGGATCAAGTTGTCCCAATCCCCATCTCGTTTAGGTGGACACACCAATTCTATTGCCTGAAAATGAAGACATTCAGCATTTCCTTGATTTTTCTCATGTACATGTTTGGATACGGGGGTATCACTTGTATTTTTCACGTGCCCTACATGTTCTCTAATACGCCAATGAAATTGCCGAATGGTCTTACCTACATAATTCAGTGGGCATGGACACGTGAATAAATACACAACCCCCGCTGTTCTACAATTAACAAAGTCCCGAATGTCGTATTCAATTAAGGTGGCGACACTTTGGAATTTCTTACAAGTCTGAATAAAGTTACAGGCTGTGCAACCCCCACATCTATATGTGCCCAGAACCTTCCGGTCCAACCATGTTCCATAGACCAGAGTGTCATCACCGCTGCTGATGGAAAATGCGATCTTCGAAGACAAACATGTTCCTTTCCAACACCAAGTGCAGTAGTTGAAGGACAAAGTCATTGTGAGCCACATATTGAGTGCCTCTTTACATAAGAAAATAGCCCACTGCTTGGCAGCCCAGCCCATGTGGTATCGAGGAATATAATGCCTCTACATCCAAGCTTGCCAGCATAGTTCCTCTTTCCAAAGTAATACCATCAATTTGTTTAAGTACGTCCATCGTATCACGTACATAAGATGTCAGACTAAGAACAAAAGGACGCAGGACTACATCAATATATGTGCTGACATCCTGGGTTAGATTATTAATGCCTAACACAATAGGCCTACCACGTAACGGGGGATAACCCTTGTGGATTTTTGATAGACTATAGAAACATGCCATAGTTGGAAATTGTGGAAGGAGAAAACTAAGTTCACTGGGATTTATCAGTGCATTACTTTTTGAGTTGAGTAGTATGTCCTCACACATCTTTTTTGTAATCCTCCCTAATCAAAATCACGATATTCCCACCCTTATCGGATGCTTTTGAAATTATATTTTGCTTCTTCTCTAACGCAGTTAAAGCCTCACGTCGCAACCCAAATTTCTTTTATAAAAAGTGATCAAAAAGTTACATGTAGCCCAATAAAAACTACAGCTTGTCCCGCAAGTAACAAGCCCTTGCACAGCTTTGTCGATGAAAAAATAAAAAAGTTATGGCTCTTAGAATATGGCAGCCTAAAAAATATATGATTTATGTGGTAACGCTGTAAAACATTAAAACCGATAAACATGGTATCGCCGTAATCCTATCAACCCACAGAATAAAGTTAATATGTCATTTATAGCGCATGGTGAACGCCATAAAAACAAATAAAAAACATTGCCAGAATTGCTATTTTTTGGTTACATTGCTCGCAAAAAATAAATAAAAACTGATCAAAAAAATTGCATGTACCCCAAAATGGTACAAGTGAAATCCACAAATTGACCCACAATAAATTAGCCCTCACACAGCCCGGTGGAGAAAAAATAAACAAGTTCTGGTTCTCAGAATATGAAGACACAAAAAGTGCAAAGTATATTCTGAAAGTGGATAAAATCGGGCACCATTTATCAGTGCGACACTGGCCAAACATCTATGAATTATTTATTTACTGCATTATTATACCCTCTTATTATATACTGATGTACTCCGCACAGCTCACATATGCCCCCACATTATAAAATGAAATGTCAGAAAAACCCCAAACAGAACAACTACCAAGCAAAATCTGCACTCTAAATGCCAAATGGTGTTCCCTCCCTTCTGAACCCTACAGTGTGCCCAAACATCAGTTTACGTCCACATATATTAAATCGCCATACCCGGGAGAACCCGATTAATAGTTTATGAAGTATTTGACTTCAGTGGCACCAACTGGGCACAACATATTGTGCACTTAAATGGAATCAGTGGCCATTTTCACTTTGCACTATCTGCTACGCATTAATTCCTACTTGATAAATGCCAAGAGGGGAGTAGTTTCCGAAACTGGGTCACTTCTTGGGGATTTGTTTTACTATTTGACCTCGGATCCCTGAAATTGTGGAACATTGCTGTGAAAATAACCAATAAAGAACTCCAATGTGCATGGTGCTCTTTCAATTCTGAGCCCTGTCATACTTCTAGGCAAATGATAAATGCCTTCAGCGGTGTGGTTTCCAAAATTGTCTCACTTCTCGGGGCTTTTATCACTGTACTCTGGTACTTCAGGGGCTTTGAAAATATTGTATGGCGCTCGAAAGCTATCCAGTAAAATGTGAGCTCCAAATGCCAAATAGCGCTCCTTCCTTTCTGAGCCCTGCCATGTGCCCTACTGCCATACTCGGGAGATATTGCGTAACATATCTCAGGGTGTTTTTCTCCTATTACCCCTTGTGAAAAGGAAAAATTAGGAGCTAAATCTAGATATTTTTGGAAAAAATAAAAATTTAAATTTTCACTGCCTAATTCTAATCAACCTAGGAAACACCTGTGGGGTCAAAATGCAAACTACACCCCTAGATGAATGCCCTGAGGAGTGTAGTTTCAAAAATTGAGTCACTTCTCGGTGTTTTCTACTGTACTTGTACCTCAATGGTTCTGCAAATATGACATGTCGCCTAAAAAACAATCCTGCAAAATCTGCAGGCAAAATAGTGCTCCTGCCCTTCTGAACCCTACCGTGTGTCCAAACAGCAGTTTAAAACCACATATGGGGTATTTCCGTACTAGGGAGAGATTGATTTACAAATGTGTGGGAGGTTTTTCTGCTTTATGCCTTGTAAAAATGAAGAAATTCTACAATTTAGTGGAAAAAGTGTAGAGTTACATTTTCACGACGTAATTCCAATAAATTCTGCAAAAGACATGTGGGGTGCTAACTATATCCCTGGATAGATTTCTTGTGGGTGTAGTTTCCCAAATGGGGTTACTATAGTTAAATACACAAATGGGACCAGGTTTATCGGTTGCAGTCTTTTAGCTGGAACGGACCTTGGCGGTTACAGTTTCAAAGTGGTACAGGCGGTTTTTGAACTGTAAATACGCACGGCGCAACTCATTTCATTTTCGTTACACAGACTCACGTGTCTTTCCTTGACTGAGCTTCTGGCCACTCTCTATTCGACAAGTATCCACAGCCTCCACCTGCCTTAGTTCAGGAGCTCTTTCCCTTAGGAGGAGGTCCGTAACCACATGCAGCAGACACAAGATCTCCCAATCAAAAGTCACTCGGATCAGCCGGTTTTGGTCAAGGTTACTGGTGCATACCGCCTATCAGGATCTTAACAGCAATAAAAGCTTGCACAACTAACTCCTCTCCAAAATCCTTTCTCCTGTTTCGGTTCCGCCGCCAGTCCCATGCAGTATTTCGTCCTCACAGTTGACAGAATGCTCCACTGTACTCTCTCAATCAAGGACCATCACTCTCCACTGACGTGCTCTCTGCAGCCAACAACAACAATGAAGCATGGCACACACTAAATCACCTCCTTATATAGAATTAGCTCTGCCTACTTACAAAGTCTGTGCAGCATTATCTCAGGTGTCCACATCAAGACAAGAGTCTACCAACATCTCTCACATGCCTACCATATTGCCAAATCATCACAGCTTTAACCCCTTCCCGACATTTGTCGTATGGATACGTTATGGAAAGCCAGTGCTTCCCGCAAATTGCCATATCCATATGACAAATGGATGGCACGGATTTAGAAGTTGAGTCAGTGCTATCATCCCTGGTTGTCAGCTGTATGTTACAGCTGACACCCTGATATAATGGCGGGGACCGAAATGAGCCCTGATGTCCGCCGTTAACCCCTTAAATGCAGCAGTCAAAAGTGACCTCTGCATTTAAGGTGTTTGTAGCCAATTGCCTCCCCAGTTGGCGGACTTGCCAGGGGGCAGATGGCTGCAATGCCAACCGGAAGCCTAACACTGGCCTCCCGATCTGCCTAGTACGGAAGCCTCATAGGCCCCACCTGGAGGCGGGTCCTAAATGGCTTCCGGTACTGATGGGAAGAAAGAGCTGGCTCAGAAGCTGAGCCTGCGTCATCAGTCGTGGGTGTTAGCCTAATCGGCTTGCTGTCAGTGAACGACTGACTGTTTTAATACATTGCGCTACATAGGTAGTGCTATGTGTTAGAAGATAAATCAGAAATTAGACTTTCAAGTCCCATAGTGGGTCTAAAACTAAATGTAAAAAAAGTAAAAAAAAGTTGTAAAAAATAAAATAAAAGTTTCAAGTCATAAAATAAAACACAATAGCCTATTTTCCCTTATTAAGTCCTTTATTATTGAAAAAATATATAAACCATACATATTTTGTATCGCCGCGTCCGTAACGGCCTGAACTATAAAAATATTATGTTATTTATTCTATGTGGTGAATGCCGTAAAAAAATTAACATAAAAAACAATACCAGAATTGCTTTTTTTTGGTCACTTTGCCTACCAAAAATTGGAATAAAAAGTGATGAAAAAGTCGCATGTATGCAAAAATGATATGAAAACTATAAAAACTATAGCTCAGCTTGCAAAAAACAAGCCCTCATATAGCTCCATCAATGAAAAATTAAAACGTTATGGCTCTCAGAACATGGTGACAGAAAAAATATTTTTACTAAACTAACTTATTTTGCAAAAAGTTGTAAAACAGAAAAAAAGTGCTATAAATTTGGTATCGCCGGAATCGTACTGACCCGCACAATAAGGGCATGACCACACATGGCGGAATTCCTCCGCAACTGTCCGCATCAATGCCGCACCTAATCCGGGTTGCGGATTACGGCTGCGGATCTGCACAAAATGTGCAGAAAATTGATGCGGACTGGCCGCTGCGGACTGCAGGAAAAGTGCTTCCCTTCTCCCTATTCAGTGCAGGATAGAGAGAAGGGACAGCACTTTCCCTAGTGAAAGTCAAAGAAATTCATACTTACCGCCCGTTGTCTTGGTGACGCGTCCCTCTTTCGGCATCCAGCCCGACCTCCCTGGATGACGCTCCAGTCCATGTGACCGCTGCAGCCTGTGCTTGGCCTGTGATTGGCTGCAGCCGTCACTTACACTGAAACGTCATCCTGGGAGGCCGGACTGGAGACAGACGCAGGGAGTTCTCGGTAAGTATGAACTTATATGTTTTTTTACAGATACATGTATATTGAGATCGGTAGTCACTGTCCCGGGTGCAGAAACAGTTACTGCCGATCGCGTAACTCTTTCAGCACCCTGGACAGTGACTATTTACAGACGTCTCCTAGCAACGCTCCCGTCATTACGGGAGCCCCATTGACTTCCTCAGTCTGGCTGTAGACCTAGAAATACATAGGTCCAGCCAGAATGAAGAAATGTCATGGTAGTAAAAACAATACGCTCCGCAGCACACATAAGATCTGCGGACTTCATTGCGGAATTTTGACTCTCCATTGAAGTCAATGGAGAAATTCCGCCATGAGTCCGCAACCAGTCCGCCACTGCTCCGCAACAGACAGAGCATGCTGCGGACACCAAATTCCGCTCCGCAGCCTATGCTCCGCAGCGGAATTGTACGCATCGTGTAAACGAACACTGCTAAATTAAAGTGAAAGTCAATGGAGAAACGGCTCCGCTGCGGATTAACGCTGCGGAGTGTCCGCAGCGGAATTTAAGTGAAATTCCGCCATGTGTGAACCCGCCCTAAACGTAACATGTAATTTATAATTCATGGTGAACGCTGCATAAAAAAAACTAGAAAACTCTGCCAGAATTGCTGTTTTTTGGTCACCTTGCCTCCCAAAAATAGGATAAAAAGTGTTAAAAAAGTCTCATGTACCTCAAAATGGTAGCAGTAAAAATGACAGCTGGTCCCGCAACAAAACAGCCCTCATCCACTACGTCTATAATAAAAATAAAATAAAATTAGGGAACCAGGAGTGTGAGGGCCCAAACATATCTTCTGGAAGCGAGGACACCTGCATTATACCAGAACACTTCCCAGCAAAATTCCCCAAACTGCAGAGGTGCAGAGTGTGTACCAAAATGGGGATAAGACATTACACCATTTATCAGTGCGACACTGGCCTGTGCATAAAAGATTACTTGACAGCGTAACACACATCTATGGATTATTGTTTTTTTTCTTTTTTACCCAATTATTATGCCCTGATGTACTCCGCACAGCTTTCATGTACCCCCACGTTATAAACTGAAACACCAGTAATACTCCAAACAAAACTACTACCAAGAAAACTCCAAATGGGCGCTCCCTCCCTTCTGAGCCCTACAGTGTGCCCAAAAAGCAGTTTACTTACACAAATATACACGGGAGAACCCTTTTAAAAAATTTTGGATTGTGTGTCTCCAGTGGCACAAGCAGGGCAAAACATATTTGCCACTGAAATGGCATATCTAGGGAAAAATTGCAATTTTACTTTGCACCATTTGTAGCGCATTAATTTATAGAAAAGACCTGTGGGTAAAAATGCTCACTACTTTACTACTTTGTAAATCGCCAAATTAGGCCTCAATTTTGCATTGTACTCTTTCCATCCTGAGCTCTGTCGAATGTCCAAGCAAAAGACTAGGGCCAGATGTAGGATATTTCTAAATCTGGGAATCACAGCATAATAGTTAGAGAGCTGTCTTTTCATGGTGGCACAAGCTGGGTACCACATATTGGCATAGCTATGGAAAAATTGCCATTTTCACTCTGCAACATTGAGTGTACACTAATTTCTGGAAAACACCTGCAGGGCTAACATGCTGACTACATCACTAGGTGAATAACTTGAGGGGTGTAATTTCCAAAATGAGGTCACTTCTGGTGGGTTTCCACTGTTTTGGTACCATAGAGGCTTTGCAAATGCGACATAGCGCCCCGAAACCAATCCAGCAAAATCTGCACTCCAAAAGCCAAATGGCGCTCCTTCACTTCTGAGCCCTACAATGTACCCAAACAGTAGTTTATTAACACATATTAGGTATTGCCATATTCGGGAGAACTTGCTTTACAAATGTTGAGGTGTTTTTTTTCCATTTTTCGTTAATGTTGCGCTAAATCTAAGTCTTATTGGAAAAAAATGAAATTTTTATTTTCACTGCCCAATTCTAATAAAATCTATAAAAGTCCTCTGGGGTCAAAATGCTCACTACACCCCTAGATAAATTCGTCAAGGGGTATAGCTTCCAAAATGGAGTCACTTTTGGGAAGTTTCCAAAGTTTTGGTGCCACAGGGGCTTTGGAAAAAATAATCCAGCAAAATCTGCGCTACAAAAGCCAAATCGCACACCTTCCCTTCTGAGCCCTGCTGTCTGCACAAACAGCAGTTTATTACCACATATGGGGTATTTCCATACTCTGGAGAAGTTGTTTTACAAATCTTGGGGGCTTTTTCTTCTTTATTCCTTGTGGAAATTGGTTTTTTTTCAGCGAAAATGACATCTTATTGGAAAAAAATATAGTTTTTTATTTTCACGTCCAAATTGTAACAAAATCTATGAAGCACCTTTGGGGTAAAAATGCTAGATGAATTTCTCAAGGCGTGTAGTTTCCCAAATGAAGTCACTTTTGGGAAGTTTCCATTGTACTGTTACCTTAAGGGGCTTTGCAAATGCAACATGGCACCAAGAAACCAATCCAGCAAAATCTGCACTCCAAAAGCCAAATGGCGCTTCTTCCCTTCTGAGCCCTGCCATGTGCCCAAACTGCAGTTTATGACGACATATGGGGTATTTCCATACTCTGGAGAAGTTGCTTTACAAATGTTGGTGGCTTTTTCTTCTTTATTCCTTGTGGAAATTGATTTTCTTTTTAGCTAAACAACATCTTATTGGAAAATAATATGCATTTTTATTTTGACATACAAATTCTAATAAAATCTGTGGGGTCAAAATGCTCACTATATGCCGAGATGAATTCCTTGTTGGGTTTAGGTTCCAAAATGGGGACATTTTTGGGGTGTTTCCTTTGTTTTGGCATCGCACCTCTTCAAACCTGACATGGTGCCTAAAATATAATCTAATAAAAAGAAGGCCCCAAGATCCTCTAGGCACTACATTGCTTCTCAGGCCTGTGCTTCAGTAAATTAGCACACTAAAAACTGCAGAATCTGGGCAATAAATATTAAGTTGTGTTTATCTCGTAAAACCTTCCGTGTTACAGAGAAAAAAGGATTAAAAATTTATTTCTGCAAAAACACCTGAAATTTGTACATTTTACCCCTACGTTGCTCTAATTCTTGTGAAAGGTCTGTAGAGTTAAGAAACTCTCTAAATGCTGTTATGAATACTTTGAGGGGTACTGTTTTTAAAATGGAGCGCTTTATGGGGGTTTGTATTGTATGGGCCCCTCAAAGCCACTTCAGAACTGAACTGGTCCCTGTAAAAACAGCCTTTTGAAATTTGGGTGAGAATGTCTGCTAAAGTTCTAAGCCATGTAACGTCCTAGAAAAATAAAAGGATGTTCAAAAAACTATGCCAATCTAAAATAGAGATATGGGAAATGTTAATTAGTAACTATTATGTGTGGTATAACCATATGTATTCCAAACAGATACATAGAAATTTGTTAAAATGCTAATTTTTGCAAAATTTTGGTGTTTTTCACAAATAAATACTGAATGTATCTACCAAGTTTTACCAGTAACAAAGTCCAATGTGTCACGAGAGAAGAATCTTACAATCGCTTGGATAGGTAAAAGCATACATACATTTGCTAAAATAGACATGTTTGGAGGATTGACATGTCCTCATTAAATCCAGTGACTCACAGGTGACGTCTTCGCTGATTGTAGATGTTCTCTTTCCTTTTTTTCCCTTTCCAGCCAAGATTGTTATGACGACTTGCTATAATAAATGCACAGTCTGCTGCCCAGACTATTTTGGCCGAGTGCTTCTGCAGCAATTCCCAGCATTTTAAGTAACAAGAATAAACTCAGACCCCAGACCAAACACCAAAATTAATTCATACCCCAGACCAGACCCCTATATAAATTCAGAATTTAAACAGGACTCCTATATAAATTAAGATTCTAAAAGTTACCGCTTTTATAATCCAATTCCTAACAAGACCCCTTAATTTTAATGGGACAGGGGTGCAATACCGTACACAGCCACTAGAAATGTAACAGCACGTGCTAATACGAACGAGAAGGTAAACCATGAAAACAATGAAGAGGCTGCAGCTCTCATACAAGGGTTGCAGACCCTTCAAATAGCTGATCGGCGAGGGTGACAAGAGACGAACCCACCCCGCTCTAATATTGACATCCTATCCTAAGTACAGGCCATCAGTTTTAAAAACCCAGATAACCCCTTTGAATAATAAAATTCCTGTTTCTGCAGCTGTCTCTGTGTACTGTTTGCTGTATATAAATTTATATAACTTCCACTTAGTGCAATGCAACATCCAGTAAATCCATATACAGAAAGCTGCCCTAGTTGTACCTGCAGGCACCCAGAATTTTATTATTTCAATAAAGCTGTGTAAAGGGAAGCAGGGAATGAACTCTCTATCAGAAAAACGGAGCTTGGCTTAAAAAGATAATTGGTGCATTTCTGGGATCACATATAACACCACTAACTTGAGAAATATAGAAACATTTATGCCCGATAAACATTATTATGACAAATTATTCACTTAATTAATGACTAATAAAAGAAACACCTTGAACCTTCTACATGCTGTGGATTTCTCAGGTATTAATGGGTTTCATACATACTGTAGTTATATGAGGTTCACTGGCAACCATTGGATGATGAGGACATGAGACATTTGTAAATCACTTAAGCATTTCTTGATGTCGCTCCCTGTCTTTACAGTTTACCTAATGGGCCAGCAATGGTTTTAGGAGTGACCCGGATTAAGGGACCAGGCAGGAATTCTTTGGTCCTCTTGACTTCAAATGCTGCAGAGAATTTGGTATCTAGAGATGAGCGAACTTATGAAAAGTTCGGTTCGGCAGATTCGCCGAATTTCATGAAAAAGTTCGATTCGGACCGAACTAGTTCTGACCGAACCTGTAATACAAGAAAGCCCCTAAAAATCGTGTATAACACTGTTTAAAAGCCATAGAAGCCCTGTATAATACTCTTAGGTCACCCATGAGTGTATCCAAGTACTTTTGAGCTGTCTTTAAGGCAAAGTTAGTGTCAAAGTTACACCAACATGTATGGCTATAGGAAAACGGATGGGACACGGTGATAACTAACAGAAACCACTGCACTTGTGCATGTTGTATGCTTAATGCATTGTTAAAAAAGGTACAAAAATTAACCATTTTAGGCGGCTAATGCCTGCCAGGGTTCATACATATAAGGTGGTAAAAGCAACAAGCAATGGCTTTTCACAAGCCCTCCAAAAATGTACCCTTTTTATTGGCAGATGCCTGCCGGGGTTCATCCATACATGGATGTAATGTAAAAGCAACAAGCAATGGCTTTGAGTGCAAGCCCTCCAAAAATGTACCCTTTTTATTGGCAGATGCCTGCCGGGGTTCATCCATACAAGGATGTAATGTAAAAGCAACAAGCAATGGCTTTTGACAAGCCCTCCAAAAATGTACCCTTTTTATTGGCAGATGCCTGCCGGGGTTCATCCATACATGGATGTAATGTAAAAGCAACAAGCAATGGCTTTTGACAAGCCCTCCAAAAATTGACCCTTTTTATTGGCAGATGCCTGCCGGGGTTCATCCATACATTAAAAAAAGAGACTGGACGACAGTCACAGGACAAACCCTGTGGTGGGGCAGGCCTCAGGCCTGCTTGTACCAGACGGGCGGCAGTTGGGGTGTATTGGTGGTAGTAGAGGTAGCCAACAAAGACAGCAAGGGTAGTAGACTGGTAGTAGTAGTAGCAGCACATTAAAAAAAGAGACTGGACGACAGTCACAGGACAAAGCCCTGTGGTGGGGCAGGCCTCAGGCCTGCTTGTAGCAGACGGGCGGCAGTGGAGGTATATTGGTGGTAGTTGAGGTAGCCAACACAGACAGCAAGGGTGGTAGTAATAGTAGCAGCACATTAAAAAAAGAGACTGGACGACAGTCACAGGACAAAGCCCTGTGGTGGGGCAGGCCTCAGGCCTGCTTGTAGAAGACGGGCGGCAGTGGAGGTGTATTGGTGGTAGTAGAGGTAGCCAACACAGACAGCAAGGGTGGTAGTAGTAGTAGCAGCACATTAAAAAAAGAGACTGGACGACAGTCACAGGACAAAGCCCTGTGGTGGGGCAGGCCTCAGGCCTGCTTGTAGCAGACGGGCGGCAGTGGAGGTGTATTGGTGATAGTAGGGGTAGCCAACACAGACAGCAAGGGTGGTAGTAGTAGTAGCAGCACATTAAAAAAAGAGACTGGACGACAGTCACAGGACAAAGCCCTGTGGTGGGGCAGGCCTCAGCCTGCTTGTAGCAGACGGCAGTGGAGGTGTATTGGTGGTAGTAGAGGTAGCCAACACAGACAGCAAGGGTGGTAGTAGTAGTAGCAGCACATTAAAAAAAAGAGACTGGACGACAGTCACAGGACAAAGCCCTGTTGTGGGGCAGGCCACAGGCCTCCTTGTAGCAGACGGGTGGCAGTGGAGGTGTATTGGTGGTAGTAGAAGTAGCCAACACAGACAGCAAGGGTGGTAGTAGTAGTAGCAGCACATTAAAAAAAGAGACTGGACGACAGTCACAGGACAAAGCCCTGTGGTGGGGCAGGCCTCAGGCCTGCTTGTAGCAGACGGCAGTGGAGGTGTATTGGTGGTAGTAGAGGTAGCCAACACAGACAGCAAGGGTGGTAGTAGTAGTAGCAGCACATTAAAAAAAGAGACTGGACGACAGTCACAGGACAAAGCCCTGTGGTGGGGCAGGCCACAGGCCTGCTTGTAGCAGACGGGCGGCAGTGGAGGTGTATTGGTGGTAGTAGAGGTAGCCAACACAGACAGCAAGAGTGGTAGTGGTAGTAGCAGCAGCACATTAAAAAAATAGTGGACAGGACAGAATCCCATAGTAGCAGGCGGCAGTAGCAGGCGGCAGTAGCAGGCGGCAGAGGCAGCAGCAGCAGCAGCAATGTCAGATCTAATCAGTGGCATCAGGCACAGGGGTTTTAAAATCCTCACCGATCCACGCTTGATTCATTTTCAGAAACTTGAGATTTTCCAAGCTGTTGGCGGACAATCTTGTTCGCTTAGGGGTGACGAAGCCCCCTCCCGCGCTGAATACCCTCTCTGACGCTACACTGGAGGGTGGACAAGACAGTACACCCATGGCAAACTGGGCCAGTTCTTGCCAATGATCCAATCTGCTGACCCAGAAGTCCATGGGGTCTGGGATCAGCATTTCTGATGGAGAAAGGGCACAGTCCAGGTACGAGTGAACCTGGTTGTTTAGGTGCTGCACCTGGTGATGGTGAACATCCCTTTGGTGACAACGATGTGTGTCAGGTCGGGGTATTGGATGTAAAAATGTTGTCATCATATTTTCCAAACTGAATTGGCTGCTGCTGCTGCTGCTACCGCTGCTGCCGCCTATTGCAGAGGTAGCTCTGCCAGAGGCGGTGGAACGATGAGACAGTGGGGAGCGGAGAGTGGCCCCCGGTCAGACATGCTTGCAGCAGGTGTTTGCCGTTTGAAAGCCGTGACAAGCTGGCTGCATAGCTTCTCTCGATAATAAGCCAATTTTGCCTCCCTCTCGGAAGGCGCAAAAAACTCCCCCATTCTGGCTTTATACCGAGGGTCTAAAAGTTTGGCTATCCAGTACTCATCTCTTTGCTTCATGCTAACAATACGACACACAGCGCGCGTGTAACGAAGCATACAGCTCGCCATCCTGGCCAGCGTTTTAGAGGGCCCGGTTGGTTCCATCTCCGCCCCATACTGCCATGGTTGTCCATCATCAAGGTCGTCGTCAGACTCGTCATCACCACCATCACTGTCATGTTGTGCGGCTTCCTTGTCCCCTATCCCTTCCTGTGATTCCATCTCCAAATCCAGCTCCTCTTCAGGTCCTGTTTCCTCATCCTCCTCCTCCTCCTCAACATCCATAGCCAAGATGTGATCCTTCCTCCATCCTTTGCTAAATCATCACTGTGAGCGTTTGCTCTATAATGAATATCAGCGGCATAACATTGTTAATTCCGCTAGCGTCACGGCTCACAAATCGTGTGGCCTCTTCAAAGGGCCTCATAACGCGACATGCATCTCTAACCAGCTGCCAGTGCCTGAGCTCGAAATTACACTGGCTCCAAACGCTGCCCGTCTGCTGCATCAGGAAATCATTCACGGCTTTCCGCTGTTCGTACAGACGGTCCAACATGTGCAGGGTGGAATTCCAGCGTGTTGGAACGTCGCAAATCAGGCTGTGTTCTGGGAGATTGTTTTGACGCTGCAAGTCCAGGAGGGCGTGCTTAAATGCATACGAACGTCTAAAGCAAACGCAAACCCTCCTGGACATGGCCAGCACACCCTTCAAACCAACATATGACTTTAAGAAGCATGTTATGACCAGATTGATCACATGTGCCATGCAAGGAGCGTGTGTCAGGTGACCTAGATGCAGTGCAGCCACAACGTTCTTGCCGTTATCAGAGACAACATTGCCCAGTGTGAGTTTCAGAGGAGACAGCCAGCGTGCGATTTCCTCCTTGATGCACAGCAGCAGCTCCTGCCCTGTGTGGCTTTTCTTGCCCAGGCTCAGCAGGTGTAAGACAGCGTTGTGGCGCTTCACCTTGCAACTATGAAAAGAGGAGGGAGGAGGAGTGGAAGATACGCTGTGTCCTGTCAGGGACGGGAAGACCTCCAAGGAGGAAGGCAAGGAGGAGGAGTAGGAGGAGGAGGATGGTAGGCGCCTGGTGTCCGGAGTTGAACCAGAAAGATACAAGTGTGGAGGGGGTAATGCCTGGCATTGCTGCGGTGGTGCATCGGACTGCAAAATATTGACCCAGTGGGCCGTGAAAGACATGTACTGTCCCTGCCCATAGTTGCTGCTCCACGTGTCGACGGTGGCATGTACCCTGCTGCACACGGATAATTGCAAGGACTGGCACACCTTTTCCTCCACATGCTTGTGCAAGGCAGGGACAGCTGTTTTGGAGAAGTAATGTCGGCTAGGTATTCGCCACCTAGGCTGAGCGCACGCCATCAATTGCTTGAAGCCGGCGGAGTCGACCAGGTGGTATGGCAGCAACTGCACCACCAACAACTTAGCCAGGTGTGAATTAAGCCGCACGACAAGTGGATGACTGGGTATATATTGTTGCTTATTGGACAACGATTCCGTAATAGATAACTGACGGGACGTAGGAGGAGCACTAGATGACAGTGATGATGATGATGACAACGACATGGTGGATAAGGCCTGGCTACTACTTAGATGACAGGGACTCGGAGCAGCAGCGGCAGAGGTGTCTTTATTAGATGTACATGATAATGGTGGGGCATGTCGATTGTCCCACATGGCCTTGTGATGCCGCTCCATGTGTTTACGTAGAGCGGTAGTTCCTACATTGCTGCCCTGCCCACGCCTTACTTTCTGCTTGCAGATACGGCACTGTGCCATGTTTTCGTCCTCCGGGAAGGTACAGAAAAATTGCCACACGGCAGAGTACCGTAAAGAGGTAGTACCACGTCCACCAAAACCACCACCACCCGAGCTTGCCCCTTGTCTGGCAGGCTTTTTTCGGGAGCCTACACCAGCATCAGTGTCGCCGTCACCGGCTCCTGAGCTGACCCTACCGCTGCAACGTTTTGCAGATTGACTTCTGCCCCTACCTCGGCTTGGCTGTTTATCACGGCCAGTGCCGCCACTACTACCCTCCTCCTCTGACGCCGTCATCACCTCGTCACCTGGTGCCCACGTTCTGTCTAAAACAGCATCATCATCATAGCCTTCCTCATCATCCCCGCCACTTCTGTCACTGTGTTGTGAATGTGATGTGACATCATGGCGGGCTCCATGCCCCCCTCATTACTGCGTCTAACCACCACGGCTACCACCACCAACACCCCCACTACCGCAGCTATGCGTCTCGGACACCGCTTCCACCTCCACCACCGCCGCAACACACTCCGTTGGCTGACACGCGGAAAACAAATCATCATCATCATCACTATGTTGTTCAGTATCTTCCTTCGCACCCGAGGAGATGTCTCTTAGGACTCTCAGGAAAGATGGCTTCCCGCTAGGAAGGGGGAGCGAAGACATAGATGATGAAATGGAAACGCTAGAAATACCTATATTAATACTGTCACTGTGCCAAGGAACTGTAGAGGATCTAGAATCCAACGAAACCTGGCTTGAAGCCAGATCGTCAGAGTCTTCCTGCTGAGATGACCGCGAGCCAGCCAACCAGTCCACAATGGCCGTATTGTCTAAAGTAACCCGCCCACCGGAGGAGATGGACCAGTCTGGCTTGCTGATACTGCTACTACTACCAGCAGGCACATGGCTGCTGCTACTAGTGGAACTGGGCACATGTCTTGTGCCACAAATGCTGGTACTGGGTCTGGCACCAACAGATCCAACATTTTGACTGGAAGAGGAGACGGCATGGGTGTTTTTTCCTCTACCCCGTCCTTTCACAACCTTTTTTTTACCAGACATTTCACTGCTGGAGTGCAGCAAGTTGAATCAAAACCTGGGGGATGAGCCCCTTCTAAAAGCGTATTCACACTGACACTGGCTTGGCAAATGGCAATGAATGAGAATTTCTATCAGCCACGCCGCGGTGCACTCAGGGAATGCTGGGCCTTGTAGTACTACTACTACTACTACAAAGGCTGCCTCTATTGCAAGTTGGACTGTTATTTGTTTGTTATGTTAACGGCCGGGGATGAGCCCCTTCTAAAAGCGTATTCACACTGACACTGGCTTGGCAAATGCCAAAGAATGAGAATTTCTATCAGCCACGCCGCGGTGCACTCAGGGAATGCTGGGCCTTGTAGTACTACTACTACTACTACAAAGGCTGCCTGTATTGCAAGTTGGATTGTTATTTGTTTGTTATGTTAACGGCTGGGGATGAGCCCCTTCTAAAAGCGTATTCACACTGACACTGGCTTGGCAAATGGCAATGTATGAGAATTTCTATCAGCCACGCTGCAGTGCACTCAGGGAATGTTGGGCGTTGTAGTACTACGTCTACTACAAAAGCTGCCTGTATTGCAAGTTGGATTGTTATTTGTTTGTTATGTTAACGGCCGGGGATGAGCCCCTTCTAAAAGCGTATTCACACACTGACACTGGCTTGGCAAATGGCAATGAATGAGAATTTCTATCAGCCACGCTGCAGTGCACTCAGGGAATGCTGGGCTTTGTAGTACTACTACTACTACAAAGGCTGCCTGTATTGCAAGTTGGATTGTTGTTTGTTTGTTATGTTAACGGCCAGGGAAGAGCCACTTCTAAAAGCGTATTCACACTGACACTGGCTTTTCAAATTGCAATGAATGAGAATTTCTATTAGCCACGCCGCAATGCACTCAGGGAATGCTGGGCCTTGTAGTACTACTACTACAAAGGCTGCCTGTATTGCAAGTTGGACTGTTATTTGTTTGTTATGTTAACGGCCGGGGATGAGCCCCTTCTAAAAGCGTATTCACACACTGACACTGGCTTGGCAAATGGCAATGAATGAGAATTTCTATCAGCCACGCTGCAGTGAACTCAGGGAATGCTGGGAATTGTAGTACTACTACTACTACTACTACAAAGGCTGCCTGTATTGCAAGTTGGACTGTTATTTGTTTGTTATGTTAACGGCCGGGGATGAGCCCCTTCTAAAAGCGTATTCACACTGACACTGGCTTGGCAAATGGCAATGTATGAGAATTTCTATCAGCCACGCTGCAGTGCACTCAGGGAATGTTGGGCGTTGTAGTACTACGTCTACTACAAAAGCTGCCTGTATTGCAAGTTGGATTGTTATTTGTTTGTTATGTTAACGGCCGGGGATGAGCCCCTTCTAAAAGTGTATTCACACACTGACACTGGCTTGGCAAATGGCAATGTATGAGAATTTCTATCAGCCACGCTGCAGTGCACTCAGGGAATGTTGGGCGTTGTAGTACTACGTCTACTACAAAAGCTGCCTGTATTGCAAGTTGGATTTTTATTTGTTTGTTATGTTAACGGCCGGGGATGAGCCCCTTCTGAAAGCGTATTCACACACTGGCTGAGTAGTGAGTAGTGGATGAGCCCCTTCGATTGCTGGATTCCTGCCTTTTAGATTCCTAAAGCTTTCCCTTACTGCACAGAGATGCTATCCCTACAGCTCCTGTCTGTAAAATGGCCGCTGAGCTCCGTGCATAGACTTTTATTGCAGGCTTGAGCCCGCCTCTATGCTGCCTCCTGATTGGCTGGGAGAGCCGTTTGCAAGGCATTATGGGGTAGCCTGATGTCAGGTGATCTTGTGAAATCCTCCATTTTAGATGTAACATGTGGCAGGCGCCAAAATGTAGCCGGGTTCGGTCAAAACGGGTTCGGCCGAACCCGGTGAAGTTCGGATTCGCTGCGAACCGAACTTTTCCGGAAGTTCGGACCGAATCTGGGTTCGGTTGTCCCGGTTCGCTCATCTCTAGTGGTATCCATAAAAATATCATGCAGCCATTTTTCATGAATACATCTGGGTGTTGGTCTTCTACCCCCTCTGGGAGGCCTATGATCTATATACTATTCCAACTTAGTTGGTTCCCGAAGTTATCCGCCTTCTGGTGCCACAGATCTACTTTTTAGAACAGGAGAGCAACTGGCAGAGATTATGTGCAGTTATCTTAATTGTTTCCTCAATGTCACACAGACAGAAATTATTATCTATCAGATGTTCAGCAGCTGCAGATCCGTCCAGATTGTAATAACTAGACACACACTAAACCAACTGTGAGAGATGAACATTACAAGTTCCATGCACCAAGACTGAACCATATCTCTGACTTTTACAATTTATTATGGGTTTTAATTCTATCCCTGATCTCCTTTCTTGGCAGTACTGGGTAAGAGTCTGTCCACGGAAACATTATGAATAGAGATGAGCGAACCGGGACAACCGAACCCGGTTTCGGTCCGAACTTCCGGAAAAGTTCGGTTCGCAGCGAATCCGAACTTCACCGGGTTCGGCCGAACCCGTTTTGACCGAACCCGGTCAAAAACATTATACAAATCGGCAGCCACTTATCTCTATCAATCACTGATAGAGAAAAGAGGCTGCTGATTAAAAATAAAATAAAAATAATTTCATTCGTACCCGGTCGTTGTCTTGGTGACGAGTCCCTCTTCTTCCTCCAGTCCGACCTTCCTTTCTGACGCGGCAGCCTGTGATTGGCTGCAGAGGCCTCTGCAGCCTGTGATTGGCTGCAGAGTCCGCGGCAGCCTGTGATTGGCTGCAGCGCTCACATGGGCTGCATCGTCATAATGGAATGTCGGGCCGGATGTCGAGAGGGACGCGTCACCAAGGCAACGGCCAGGAGACCGGACTGGAGGAAGCAGGGAGTTCCCGGTAAGTATGAACGTCTTTTTTTTTACAGGTACTGTGATCGGTAGTCACTGTCCAGGGTACTGAAACAGTTACTGCCGATCAGTTAACTCTTTCAGCACCCTGGACAGTGACTATTTAGGGTATGTGCACACACACTAATTACGTCCGTAATTGACGGACGTATTTCGGCCGCAAGTACCGGACCGAACACAGTGCAGGGAGCCGGGCTCCTAGCATCATAGTTATGTACGATGCTAGGAGTCCCTGCCTCTCTGCAGGACAACTGTCCCGTACTGTAATCATGTTTTCAGTACGGGACAGTAGTTCCACGGAGAGGCAGGGACTCCTAGCATCGTACATAAATATGATGCTAGGAGAACGGCTCCCTGCAGTGTGTTCGGTCCGGTACTTGCGGCCGAAATACGTCCGTCAATTACGGACGTAATTAGTGTGTGTGCACATACCCTTACTGACGTCGCCTAGCAACGCTGCCGTAATGCGGGTGCACACATGTAGCCACCCGTCATTACGGGGCCTCATGCACACGACCATAAAAACACCCGTTATCACGGGTCGTAATTATGACCCGAAATAGCGGGCCCATAGACTTCTGTTAGCCACGGGTACCTTCCCGTTTTCTCACGGGAAGGTGCCCGTGCCGTTAAAAAGATAGAACATGTTCTATTTTTTTATTTTACGGGCCGTGCTCGTAATTACGACTCGTAACTACGAGCACGGCCGGCCGGCCACGGGCAGCCGGCCGCTTTTGCGAACCGTGCTGTCATTATAATTATAGCAGCACGGCCCGTAAAATAGAAAAATAGAACATGTTCTATTTTTTTAACGGCACGGGCACCTTCCCGTGAGAAAACGGAAAGGTACCCGTGGGTAACAGAAGTCTATGAGCCCGTTATTGCGGGTCGTAATTACGACCCGCAATAACGGGTGTTTTTACGGTCGTGTGCATAATGGGAGCACGGCTCGGAAAAACGAACGGCTGTCCGTGCTCATCTCCTGAAATACTCTGTGCTGCCTTAAACTCTGTGGACAGGTCAGGATACTGTTTCTTTTAAATGCTGCTGGGGAACCCGCTCGATCCACGATATAAGGCTACGCTACAGTGCAGCATGTAAAAGAAACAGGATCCTGACCTGTCCACAGAGTTTAAGGCAGCACAGAGTATTTCAGGAGATGAGCGTGCAGATTCAGTGCTGCTGTGAACTCTGCTCTTACCATTACGTAGCTCTCAGTCTGTTACCTCTCCTCCACTCCTGTCCTCAAGAACACCTTCACATGATTGGCAAGTCACCACCCCGCACAAGATCCGCACGCTCATCTCCTGAAATACTCTGTGCTGCTGTGAACTCTGCTCTTACCATTACGTGGTGACTTGCCAATCATGTGAAGGTGTTCTTGAGGACAGGAGTGGAGGAGAGGTAACAGACTGAGAGCTACGTAATGGTAAGAGCAGAGTTCACAGCAGCACTGAATCTGCACGCTCATCTCCTGAAATACTCTGTGCTGCCTTAAACTCTATGGACAGGTCAGGATCCTGTTTCTTTTAAATGCTGCACTGTAGCGCAGCCTTATATAGTGGATCGAGCGGGTTTCCCAGCAGCATTTAAAAGAAACCGCGTTTGTGTACGTGTGTGATTGTGTATATATGTGTGTTTGGGTATGTGACTTTGTCTGTTTTTGTTTTTATATGTGTGTTTGTGTATATGGACGTACACACTATCCCTCCATGTTTCACTCCCTTGCACCCCATTATCCATTTATTTCTATTGAGGCACTTCATTTATTACTGCCCCCTATATTTCACTTATAGTATTACACTTGCACACACACTATTCATTTATTATTTCTTACTACACATCCCATGCACCACACACCACTCCCCTCAAGACTAGTGGGAGTGGCTATTATTATTTAAAGCACCTGCTCGCCCTTTCATCAGCATTTCTGGCCTGGCTGTGTCCATTTGTAAGTATGGCCTTTGTCGGTGTTTTTGTATATGTCCCTGTGTTTTTATCGGTTCTGTTTGTGCATCAGGAACGTTCTGTTCCAGTTTAGGAGTTAGGGACTCGCAAGTCTGGGGATCCTTGTCGTGGATTGCGAGCTTGCGTCCTTTTGGCCAAAATGATTACCAATACCCCAGGTATTTTTCATTATTATGTATATTCGCTTCTCTTGGACACAGCCGGGTCTTTGATGCTGGGAGAGCATGGTGTGTTGTTGTTTGGCATAGCAAGCAGGGTAGCCCGCTCTATGAATTATCAAGGCGTCACAAATAGGCTTCTACCTGGCTATACACGTTGTGCCTCATGACGTACACACTATCCCTCCATGTTTCACTCACTTGCACCCCATTATCCATTTATTTCTATTGAGGCACTTCATTTATTACTGCCCCCTATATTTCACTTATAGTATTACACTTGCACACACACTATTCATTTATTATTTCTTACTACACATCCCATGCACCACACACCACTCCCCTCAAGACTAGTGGGAGTGGCTATTATTATTTAAAGCACCTGCTCGCCCTTTCATCAGCATTTCTGGCCTGGCTGTGTCCATTTGTAAGTATGGCCTTTGTCGGTGTTTTTGTATATGTCCCTGTGTTTTTATCGGTTCTGTTTGTGCATCAGGAACGTTCTGTTCCAGTTTAGGAGTTAGGGACTCGCAAGTCTGGGGATCCTTGTCGTGGATTGCGAGCTTGCGTCCTTTTGGCCAAAATGATTACCAATACCCCAGGTATTTTTCATTATTATGTATATTCGCTTCTCTTGGACACAGCCGGGTCTTTGATGCTGGGAGAGCATGGTGTGCTGTTGTTTGGCATAGCAAGCAGGGTAGCCCGCTCTATGAATTATCAAGGCGTCACAAATAGGCTTCTACCTGGCTATACACGTTGTGCCTCATGACGTACACACTATCCCTCCATGTTTCACTCACTTGCACCCCATTATCCATTTATTTCTATTGAGGCACTTCATTTATTACTGCCCCCTATATTTCACTTATAGTATTACACTTGCACACACACTATTCATTTATTATTTCTTACTACACATCCCATGCACCACACACCACTCCCCTCAAGACTAGTGGGAGTGGCTATTATTATTTAAAGCACCTGCTCGCCCTTTCATCAGCATTTCTGGCCTGGCTGTGTCCATTTGTAAGTATGGCCTTTGTCGGTGTTTTTGTATATGTCCCTGTGTTTTTATCGGTTCTGTGTTTGTGTATATGTGTGTGTATATATGGGTGTGTTTGTGTATATGTGTTTGTGTATATGTTTGTGTATATATGGGTGTATTTGTGTATATGTTTGTGTGTAGATGTTTGTGTGTGTTTTTGTATATGTGTGTGTTTGTGTATATGGGTGTGTGTTTGTGTGTATATATGGGTGTGTTTGTGTATATGTGTTTGTGTATATGTGTGTTTGGGTATGTGTGTTTTTGTTTGTATATGTGTTTGTGTATATGTGTTTGTGTGTGTGTGTATAACTGTGTGTGTGTGTGTGTGTGTGTGTGTGTGTGTGTGTGTGTGTGTTTGGATATGTGTGTTTTTGTTTGTATATGTGTGAGTTCGTGTATATGTGTGTGTGTTTGTCTGTTTATGTGTGTGTGTGTGTATATCTTGTTGTGTTTGTGTATATATGTGTGTGTCTGTGAATGGTTGTTTGTTTGTGTGTGCGTGTATATATGTGTGTAGGTGAGTAGAAGTATTGGTATTGTTCACATTGATAACTGTTTTTTTATGTTGTTGCAGATTTTGATGTACCGATTGGACTACATCTTCGATTCGTTGGACTACTGCGTAGATCTACGTTTTTTCAAATTTTAATAAAATGGTTAACGAGGGTTTTGTTGGGGATTTCTTATTTCAATAAAAAAGAATTGTCTTTGAGGTTTATTTTAAACTTTATTAGTGCCTAGATAATGGCAGTTGGCTGATTGACAGCGTCCATTATTAAGGCGGTACTTAGTGTTAGCCGGTGCAGAGGCTAGCACTAACCACCCATTATTACCCCGGTACCCACCACCACCAGGGGTGCCGGGAAGAGCTTGGTACGATCCAGTACCCGACCATCTGTTGTGATGGTCGGGTACTGGGGCGGCCGTAGGCTGGTATTATGAGGCTGGGAAGGGCCAAAATCAGTGGACCTTCCCACCCTTGTAATGCTAGGCTGCTGCTGCTGTGTTGTATCGGGCTGGTTATACAAATGGGGGGGACCCCCACGTCGTTTTTTTTTTTTTGAATTTAACAAATTTAGCAATAGACGGGTCCCCCACATTTTTAATAACCAGCCATATATAAGGCCGCAGCAGTCTGGCATTACATGAGTGGGAAGGGCCACTGGTTTTGTCCATTCCCAGGCTAATAATACTGTGTTGTATGTGGCTGGTTATGATAAATTGGGTGGAACCCCATGTCTTTTTTTAAAAAGAAATGTAAATAAATAAATAATTTAAAAAAATGACGTGGGGTCCCCCCCACTTTTATAACCAGCCAGATACAACACAGCAGCAGCAGCCTAGCATTACAAGGGTGGGAAGATCCACTGTTTTTGGCACTTCCCAGCCTCATAATACCAGCCTGCGGCCGCCCCAGATCCCAGCCATCACAACAGATGGTCGGGTACTGGATCGTACCTGGCTCTTCCCGGCACCCCTGGTGGTGGTGGGTACCGGGGTAATAATGGTGGTTAGTGTTAGCCTCTGCACCGGCTAACACTAAGCCTCGCCTTAGTAATGGATGTTGTCACTCAGACAGCGGCCATTACTAAAGTGGTAGTAATAAAATTTGAAAAGAAAAAGACAAAGATATAGATAAAATATTTTATTGAAATAAAGCACCCCCAACACAACCCTCATTAACCATTTTATTGTAGAAAAAAAAATGTCATCTAAGTAGTCCTCGAAACCGACGTAGTCCAAACACCAAACCTGTAAAAAAAAAATGAAATAAAACATGTCGTAGGCTTAGATTCAGTTTAATGTGTGATACTGACTGTTATACCATGTATAGAAGCCTGCCGTGAAGTTGACTTAGATACAGGGCGCCAGCAGACAGTATCATACATGGCCATACATACATATATACAAACATACATACAAGCATGCACATATATACATGCAAATATACATACATGCAAACATACACACATATATACATGCAAACTATCATACATACATGCATACACACACACATGAAAACATACATACATACAAACATGCAAATATACATACATACATACATACATACATATATACATGCAAACATAAATACATGCAAACATAATTACATACATGCACATATATATAAACATGCATGCAAACATACATGCAAAAATAAAAACATGCAAACATACATACATGCACATATATACATACATACATGACAACATACATACAAACATACATGATAACATACATACATGCAAACATACATACACACATGCAAACATATATACATGCAAATATACATACAAACATGCACATGTATACATACATGCCAACATACATGCAAACATATACATACATACATACATGACAACATACATACATGCAAATATATACATGCAAATATACATACATACACACATGCACATATATACATACATGCCAACATACATGCACATATATACATACATGACAACATACATACATACATACATGACAACATACATACATACATATATATACACACATGCAAATATACATACAAACATACATACATGCAAACATACATTCATGCAAACACACATACAAGCAAACATACATACATACATTCATGCAAACATACATACATACATACAAATATACATACACACATGCACATATATACATACATACATGACAACATACATACATACATACATGACAACATACATGCAAAAATACATACATGCAAACATACACACATGCAAACATACATACATACATGCAAATATATACATGCAAATATACATACAAACATGCACATATATACATACATGCCAACATACATGCACAGATATACATACATGACAACATACATACATGCCAACATACATACATACATACATACATACATACATGACAACATACATACATGACAACATACATACATGCCAAAAAATAATAATAATACGTTCATACTTACTTTCCTCCTGTCCGGCCTCCAGCGATGACGTTTCATCCATGTCGCCGCTGCAGCCTCTGATTGGCTGCAGAGGCGGTCACGTGGGATGAAGCGTCATCCTGACGTGCGTGACCGCCACTACAGCCTGTGATTGGCTGCAGCTGCGAAAGGGATGAAACGTCATCGCTGGAGGCCGGACAGGAGGAAAGTAAGTACGAACGTATAATTTTTATTTTTTTATTACATTTAAATTGTATTTTCCGCGCGCCGAGCATGTACTGTCAAGGTTGCTGAAAGAGTTAGTGCAGCCCATTAACTCTATCAGCACCCCGGACAGTAGCATGCTCGGCGCACGTAAGTGACAGGTTCGGTCAGAACTAGTTCGGTCCGAACCGAACTTTTTTGTGAAATTCGGCGAACTAGCCGAACCGAACTTTTGATAAGTTCGCTCATCTCTAATTATGAATATAGAAACTACATTCAAAATAGAAATAACAATCAAACATTAAAAATATTGTTAAAGCCATACTGAAATATGCAAATTATGTGTGTGGTCATAAAAGCAGCTCACGCCAGGTATATCTATTGTGATGTCACTACTATTAATGATGGTAAATCTATACTTGAAATATGCAAATTATGGGTGAGGTCATAAAAGCATCTATTGTGATGTCATAGAGCTTGGGTATATGCAATGATGCTGGTCACAGAGCTGTCACTCAGTTGGATGTGACCGGTAAGTTCTCTATCATTTCTCTATCTGTACCTGACTCTGATCGATCCATTATATTAGGAACATTGAATCCATGTTTTCAAGATATGGTTTATTAGAGGTTGTAATATCTTTTTTTGTTTCATTATACAATTGAATTGCTTAAATATCATAGAAAGAACACAGGCTGTAAGAAATGGCAGCCTACATTCAGCCGATAATAGATTTGCAGGGTAACAGCACATCATTTTGGTTCCCTGCAGCCCTGAGAACTTATTTTGTCTCTCGATTGTAAAGGAGAAATTACAGGATGGTCATATTAGGGGACTGTTATGTAGTAAGTCCTTATATTAGTGTAAATTCCCTAAAAATAATTCCATAAATTAACACATTAACACAATGTAATAACATTCAGAATTTTGATCAAGTAATATAAAAAAAATATGTAAAAGCCATTGAAAATGCCATATTAAAATCTGTAAGTTATAACGAGTGTAGTTAGGTAATCCACCTACACTATATGGCCAATAGTATTTGGACACCTCTCCTAATTATTGAGCCAAGAATCAGCTGGATGGGTGTAAAACACGTCGCCGTTGAATTTTGGAGCAGGGGAAACATGTTCTGTTGAGTAATAAATAACCGTTCACTATCTGGCCATCTAATGGACGAATTTGCGTTTTGTGCCTGCCCGGAGAATGCTACCTACTGGACTGTATAGTGCCTATTATAAAATGGAGTGAAGTTTGTATAATGGTCTGGATTGTTTGTAAGGGGTTGGATTAAATCCCCATTTTTCCAGTAGGGGTTAATAAGACTATTTAAACAATTGTATGCTTCCAACTTTGTGGTAATAGTTTGGGTAAGACCCTTTCCTGTCCTAGTATGACTGTGCCCCTGTGCACAAAGAGGGTCCCTAAAGACATGGTTTGACAAGTTCGATGTGGAGGAACTTGCGTATCTGCATAGAACCCGGACCTCAATCCCAACAAAACCTTTGGAGTGAATTGGAAAGGCAATTGCGAGCCAGACCTTTTTGCCCAACATCAGTGTCTCAATCATTGGTGTCCATATACTTTTGGCCATATACTGTAGTGTACCGAGTGTATATCAATTGTGATGTCACCGAGCTTAGGTATAAAGTATAGTGCTGGCCAGAGGGCTGTCATTTATCAGGTGGATGTGATCGGTACGGTAAGTACTTTATCATTGCTACGTCTCTAGAACAGTCTCATCTATCAGTCTCTTTATGAATATTGGATTCTTACATGTAATTCTAGTGTTTGTCGTGTTATTTTTGTTTTTTATTTGGAATACTTATACACTAGGAAATTGCTTAAATAGCAATATTGTGGCCTGTCACATCTGCTCCATAGACAGAATGCAGATTGCAGACAGAAATTGGTGTCTGTATTCTGCTGGTAGATTCATAAAGCAACCACAAAGCAAAGAATGTGAATCTCTGGGAACTTATTATCACACCCTCCAGTTTATAACACCAGTAATTCTCATAATAAATGTTTATAAGGGAATTCATATTTATGAAGTTTAGGTTTTCTGTCTGTAGACTATACTATTTATATATCAGGTCAATCCTGAATATTAGCTGGTATGGCTATGCAACCAACCTATATCAGGTGCCGCTATTGTGATGTCTTGAGATGAGTCTAGATAGCCGTGTTTTTTTACTGCGTCTATGGTAGTATTGGTTTTATTACAAGATTTAAACTATTTGATGTTTGAATCATGTACATAAATAAATGATTATAAGGAGTATTGCTTTTTTTTATTTTTTTAAGTAATAAAATATTATTAAGTCCAGGAATAAACAGCCTAATAGCATTCGTCAGACTAAATTGTAGAAGGATAGTGCTAATCCCCTGGAAACGTGTCCTTATTAACAATTGAAATTAATAATTATGTATATAATCATAATAATAATAATAATAATAACAATAAAAAAGATAACAATAAAAAGTATTTATTACTAACTCCAATTACTTAGGTTCTAAATTCTGGTTATCAATTAATATAAAAAAAATTAAACCCTTTAAAATGCCATATGGTCAATTTAACAACCAATACATTGTTTCAGCTTCCAAACCTAATACAATGTTATCAACAGGGGCTCCCAGGTCATGTGATCCTCTGACACTTATGAGTGACAATATTCTGTTATAGGAATACCCTATTTAATAACTAATTTTCCAGCTAGTTTCATCACAAGTAACGACTCCCTTATAGTTTTCTGGTCTTTCTAGGTCTTGCTGTTGGATTGACACTGTGTTACTTACTGTGTTGCTTATACGGTTAGCGATTTGTCCTATTTTCGGAGAACTAGAGGCGATTAGTCAAATTCTATCTTGACTGTCTCCTGGTTTTCTACCAAGGACATTGGTGCAGTTTTGCACCCGGGCATTAAACAACCATGCCCTTTTGGAAAAAAATCTAAGAAATATCATGTCTCCCAAATTCCTGATAAAGGAAATCTGATGGGAGACATACCAACTATGGAGGAGCCTAACATCTCGCTCCAGAAGTTTTCTGTCATCAAAGATATGGCAGATGAAAAATCCAGCGATCTTAGTCACAGCAAATATTGTGACATTACGTCAAAGAACACCAAGAAGAGCGCATTCAGCCTGCTGACCCGCCTGCGCTCCAAAAATATCCGTAAAAGGTATGTAACTAATAATTCTCATACATTGCTCAGATATCCAGAGCTGTGGTATAACAGTCACTAGATCTTTAATTCTCCCCATATCTTCACAGAAACTTTGGCAGCAGCGCTGTGATCGGCGCTAGAGAACTGGATCGCTATTTCCCAGATAGACGGTTGAGACTATATGTTGCCACCTGGAATATGGAGGGAAAGGTGAGAAGTAATGTACAATATTTATTGTGACCCATCAGTGTGCCCGAGCTCAAGTTGGATGAAATGGGCCAGTAACCATGTCTCTTTAGTTTGTAGTTGAATATTACATAATGAAAAAAATAGATCCGGAGTACTAAAATATAACTTTTACTAGTATGAATAAAATAGGTATAAACAGATATATAAACAATAGGAGGAACCCATTTGCCAATACTGCATACATATACTTAATTGTTTCCCATCGTTTCAAATTGTTGTCAACAATATTTTTGTATTGACAGCAGATAAAGATCAGTCCGCCTTTATAAGGTTTCCCAATTTAGAATAGTTCTTTTGGTCACATATGGAGGAAAGGAATGTTGGGACACATGTCCTCCTACCCCGTTTCTGTCGGTAAATAGTCCTCCACATCAAAGTGTCCAGAAATAATGTTACGTCCTCTCCTGGATGGTGAAAGAGCGACAGGTGGGTCTCCCTACGCGTTTCTTGCTGACCAGGCAATTCCTCAGGGGAGATAGGTCAGTAAAGCATGGATGTCCAAGGTTGGAACTTGCTGCTTGAAATGTGGCTGTCGATTCATATGGAGAGGAATGCTCTATAATTCAGAGCATGTTGAATCAGTGGAGCAGTAAATTTCAGTTTCTGCTCAGCTGTCGTTGCACGAGGGAAAAACTCATTAGTTTGAGCAGGTTTGCAGTGGCAAAAGGGAGTCCATTAGTTAAAACACCCTTGCAGTGGCAAGTGATGTAACCTTCCTGGTAGGAGGCAAACACAGAACGCCTATCCCTGGCTATTACTACGGAGAAGTGAATTAACCATTATCCAGGTGGGGGATATATAACACCACGAAATATACAAATTTTTCTGAATATTACATAGACAGGTTATATTCTACCCTATGTCAGTTGAGTTGGCGCTCTTTGTATACAATATTAATGTTTGTATATTTTGAACAGGATTACCCGCAAAATGTGGAGGATCTGCTGTTACCATCAGATGATACGAAAGACATTTATGTTATTGGCGTTCAGGAAGGATGTCCAAACAGGTAAGTCTTCTCAGGTTGTCTTACACCAGCCTATGACTGCAGATGGACAGCAGGGCGGCTGATACAAATTCTCTCTCAATGCTCTACTTATTGTATTATCACTCCTTAATTTTCAAAATGTATCCCCAGAGGTTATTATATGGAGTGTTGATACAGATGAGTTGAGTATCTTAATCTTGTGTCATTTATTAATATGTAAATCTGAAATTGTGTCTTCTTGTAGACGGGAATGGGAGATAAAATTACAGGAGACCCTTGGACCACACTATGTATTATACCACTCCTCCGGGCTCGGAGTCCTGTATCTCACCATCTTTGTTCGACGGGAACTAATCTGGTTCTGCTCAGGTAAGATTCACATTCCTACGTCTACATAAGAAGTCTTGAATGTAGTCATTAGCTGGAACATCTTATTTAGTTATTAGAATTAGATGCCTAAGAGCTTGGCTCTCAGATTCTTGACTTCTGAGTATTGGAGATCTAAAAGTTCACACCACAGTTACAAAGCATGAAATTATGTTCTAGTAATATTTCCATAGTTTAATTGGAAATAATTTCTATTCCATTGTTGCATGTAGTACTCTTAACCACTGACCCGTCTTTTTGTGTTTAATTTCTTATACAGAGGTAGAGCACACCCATGTAACAACCAGGCTATTCCACCATGTGAAAACTAAAGGAGCCTTGGGTGTTGCCTTCACCGTCTTTGGAACATCTTTCCTTTTTATTAATTCACATCTGAGATGTAAGTATTTACAATATTAATATATGACCATGTACAGTTTTACTTTGTATAAAATTGCTGCTATTTGATAATTAACTGAAATATATGGGATGATATGAAGAGATCTGTACTAATAATGTTTTGGTAAAAATAAAAGGTTTGTTCCAGTTTGATCAAACTTTTTCTAATCTATCAATCTCATTCTATGTTGTGAGTGGCCAGTAATACAGATACACGTAGGTACAATTAGTGCAGGAGGGGGTGGCGGCGGCTGGATTCAGTTGCGCCGCCTCCCCCTCAGGGAGGCAGCAGGGCGGACGGTGCGGCCGTGTAATCCCTCACACCCACCCCTCCTCTCCATTAGCGGCGGTGGCGCGCTGCAATGTGTTTTTTTGAAAATAATACGCGATTCGGACCGCCCATATGATCATCCGCCACTGCTAATATGTATTTTTTTGTTGGCAGTTGGGGCAGTCAGCAAGAGGATCCAGGACTATAAAACCATCACTGAGGGTCTCCGTCTGCCTCAAATTATTCCGGAAAGAATCAACTCCAATGCCTGTGAGTATTACTTATGTGGTTGAACCTATGGATCCTTTTATCTCTCTATTTGTCTCCGTTGAGTCTAATGCAGTCATGTGCTATAATTTTTTTATTTTTTTTTATTCTACAGTGGACGTCACCAGCCGCTTTGATCGGGTGTTTTGGTTTGGAGACCTCAATTTTCAACTTAAAGAGGACAGAAAAAATGTGGAATCTCTTCTGCAGAAGATCGAAGGAAAAGATATGTCCAGTCTCCTCAAACACGACCATCTGAATGAAGCCAAGAACAATGGTATATTTACTAGTAGACCAGTATATCATCGGTGCGGGTCCGACACCTGGACGCTGCACCGTTAAGCTGCTCCAGTGGCCTGCGGGCACCGGATGTTATGGCACACAATGCTATGTACGGAGGCGGAAGCAGTTGGCTCCTTACATAGCATAGCTGCCATGATGCATAACTGCAGGTCTGCCTCCTATTCACTTGAATAGGAGCAGAGTTGCAGTACTGCAGCTCGGCTGCAATTCCGTGGCCGGCGCCAACTGAATCCAGCATGTACGTCCGGTGCTCAAAGGCACCGGACCAGCTGATTAGTGCAGGGTCCGGGTGTCGGACCACCACAGATCATGTACTGATGACCTATCTGGTGAGTATGTCATCAGTTGTCAGAAGTTGGAAAACCCCTTTAATACCACAACCACTTCCACAGATTAATACAAATCACTGACATGATGGTTGATATGTTCCCCAAATTCTTATATAGTGCTAAAATTGTCAATTGCTCCTTTTTTTTTTAATACTGACAACTTTTTTTTCTTTCAACTTAAGGGTCCATATTTCTAGGGTTCAAGGAGCACACCATTGATTTCCTTCCTACATATAAGTTTGACATTGGCACAGACACCTATGATACATCAGCAAAGCAGAGAATTCCATCATATACGGTAAGATATCTTATTTCCAGGTCTACAGAGCTTGAGAGACAATAGAATCCATGGGCCAGAGCACCCATTATATAATGAATCCCCTCCCCCAATGTAATGAATTGTTATTATTGTAGCTGGAAGAGTAATTTCTTATGAACAAAGCTTTCAGTTAATTTTACTTTTATGTAGTGAGTTTGTCATCACAGTTTCCCAGTGTAATATGTCGTTGCCCAGCATGGGTCAAGGATACTTATTTAATGAAATCTGTGTGACCAAGTCAAACCTAAAATGCAATAAAGTCTCAATATTCTGCAATATAAATAAAGTAGGCCCAACATTTAGGTCTGTGTTGTTTTGCAGTTTAATAATCTATTATAATATGATTTCACTAATGATATTTGTTATTTTCATGACCTCTACAGGACAGGGTGTTGTTTAAAAGCCAATGTGAGGGAGATGTGCGAGTCCTGAGATACGACTCTTGCCCTGTTTTGAAGACCTCAGACCACCGACCTGTTTTTGGCATCTTTGAAGTAAAGATCAGGCCCGGTTCAGATGAGTAAGTCATGTTTTCCTCCATGTTGTTGGTATGATACTTTCAGTAGCCGTCATTACTACATGGTCCTTATAGCCAGAGCTCACACTTTGGGGCAGGTGGCTGTACACCTTGGTGACAGTACTGAAGGATTATAGGATGTGAAACTAAGCAAAGTGTGGTTACCTGCTAACATTATCATATGTCTTACATAAATATATTTCTCATTCCAGCATCCCCTTGGCTGGTGGACGCTTTGATCGTAAAATCTATGTAACGGGCATTAGGAGGAAAGGACAAAAAAAGTAGCTGCATCTGTTCATGTCCTTACAGGTAAGAGTTGTCTATTATGTTTGCGGTGAAAATGTTCTTCCATCTCTTAGGTTTTCCTCTGTATCTGTAATTTATTTTATCAACTAATTTAACTAAAGTGTAAATAAGTGTTTTCAATCTTAAAATTCCAACTCCTTGTATTCAGACACGTTTTCATTTCTGAATGAAGGTTGTGGGCTTTGGGGAACAACTTCCCCAACTGTAAGCATGTATGTAGTATAGTACAATGAGTTTCCTAAAGGAACCGGTCATCTGAATGGATGGAAAACCTGGATTTTATGATGCATTAGCTTCTAAGCAAAAATGATGGATACAAGGAACATTGCTATTGATGGAAGACATTACTTGGCATCTTGCAGGACTCCTAAGGAACAGTTACAATCTCCGGGGCATAAAACATCGGAACATTAGAAAGTTCCCGTAACATGCTGAAGAGCGCAGCTCTAGGTCAGACCCACTGCTTGCATCAACCATCTTCAGGTTTGTAGTGTGACGCCAAGGATCAATTAAGAAATTTATTTACCTCAAATCACCTTAAAAAGTCTTCTAGATTTTGTGTCTGCTAAGAAACACACATTATAGAACATTAATAGCAAATATTTGTCTTGCAGCATAAACATCAATTCCGCAGTACATCTGGCGAGAATAGCGCTCCCTGTCACCGGAGGAGCCACCATCAATGCTGATAGAAAGGTAAGTTCCTCTGGATGTGTCCCCTCTCTATATTTATCAAGCAGCCTGAATGATCAATATTTAATAGGGTTGTGTGCTTCTCCCCCCAGAACAAGTCAGCAGATATCAACAGAACATCAACACCAATAACAACCAAGGGCAGAATCCGCCATCTTACAAGAATTCCAATGGCGAGACTTAACATTTCTACATCTGTCACAGAAGAGACATCAATGTGGTCACCAGGGCATCAATATCACCCAGAAGACCAGGTTCAGAACAGGACAATATGTCATCTCTTCTTGTGTCTGTGGAATCCAGATTTTCCACCCCTAACTGATACTACAGTAAATACTGTGACATATTCCGTAGTTTTTGCTGGATCTTGTATTACCATCATCTTTACCATTATATATTTTGATCCACAAAAACCTTAAATAAATCTTTAACATCAATCCATAAGTGTGACTGGTAATTGTTATGTGCGCGGCTGCAACTTACTACAGTGTATACAATTCACCTAACCGACCCTTCACAGCGCTATTTGTGTGACATCGCGTTTAATCCAGTGGTAGGTGACAGGACATTGTATCATATGTACACAATACAGAGTGTATGGAACGTGCCGCCATATGTACTGGATTATAAACTGTAGAACAAAGAGTGCTAGGAGATGTAAAACATTGATATATTTGATAGTTGCTTAACCACTAAAGGACGCAGCCTAGTTCGGGACTTAGGGCTCAGAGCCCATTTTTCAAATCTGACATATTTAACTTTATGTGGTAATAATGTCGAAATGCTTAAACCTATCCAAGCGATTCGGAGATTGTTTTCTCGTGAGACATTGGGCTTTATGTTAGCTGTAAAATTTTGTTGATATGTTCAGTGTTTATTAGTGAAAAATTGCAAAATGTAGAGAAAATTTAGAAAAAATAGAATTTAGAAGTAAAAAAATGCATCTGCTTGTAAAACAGATGGTTATACCAACCAAAATATTTACTAGTTCACATTTCCCATAACTCTACTTTAGATTGGCATGATTTTTTGAACATAAACAGCAATTTCTCATATTTTTAAGAAAATTTCAAAAGCCTTTTTTTTAAGGTACCTGTTCACTTCTGAAGTGGCTTTGAGGCACCTATGTATTAGAAACACCCACAAAACTTCCCGTTTTAAAAACTAGACCCCTCAAAGTATTCAAAACAGCATTTAGACAGTTTTTTTTAATCCTTTAGGCATTTCACAGGAATTAAAGCAAAGTGGAGGTGAAATTTGCAAATTTCATTTTTCTTGCTGAATTTAATTTTATTCTATTTTTTTCTGTAACACAGAAGGTTTTACCAGAGAAACACTACTTAATATGTATTTTACAGATTCTGCAGTTTTTAGAAATGTCCCACATGTGGCTCTAGTGTGCTCTTGGACTAAAACACAAGCCCCAGAAGCAAAGAAGCACCTAGTGCATTTTGGGGCCTCATTTTTATTAGAATATATTTTAGGCAGCATGCCAGGTTTGAAGAGGTGTTGAGGTGCCAAAAAAGTAGGAATCCCTCAAAAGTGACCCCATTTTGGAAACTGCACCCCTCAAGGAATTCATTTATGGTTGTTGTTACCATTTTGACCCCACAGTTTTTTCACAGAGCGTCTTTGAATTGGGCTGTGAAATTAAAAAGATGACATTTTTTCCAATAAGATGTCATTTTTGATCAAAATTTCTTATTTTCGCATGGAACAAAATGCCCCATTTTGTTGCCCAATTTGTCCTGAGTGCGGTAATATCCCATTTGTGGTGATAAACTGCCGTTTGGGCCCATGGGAGGTCTCAGAAGGAAAGAAGCGCTATGTGTTCTTTGGAGTCCAGATTTCGCTGGATTGGTTTTCGGGTGCCATGTCGAATTTGCAGAGCCCCAGAGGTATCAAAGCAATGGAAACCCACCAGAAGTGACCCCATTTTGGAAACTAAACCCCTCAAGGAATTCATTTATGGGTGTTGTGACCATTTGGACCCCACAGTTTATTCTCAGAATTTATTTGAAATGGGCTGTGAATTAAAAAAAATGTGTGATAAACTGGGCCCATGGGAGGGCTAAGAAGGAAAGGACCACCATTTGGCCTACTGGGGATTTTCTGGTACTAAGTCATGTATGCAGAAGCCCCTGAGGTACCAGTACAGTTGAAACCCCCGAGAAGTGACCCCGTTTTAAAAACTACACCCCTTAAGGCATTCATCTAGAGGTGTAGTGAGCATTTTGACCCCACAGGTATTGTTTAAAAGATAATGTGCAGCAGATAGTGCAGAGTGAGATTTGCAATTTTCTATACATATATGCCATTTCAGTGTCCGATATATTGTGCCCAGCATGCACCACCGGAGACATACATCCCATAAACTGTAATGTGGGTTCTCACGGGTACAGCAATACCCTACATGTGGATGTTAACAGCTGCCTGGGCACACAGCAGGGCCCAGAGTGTAAAGATGAGGGGGATAAGCTGTGCGGAGTGCATCATGGTAAGTAAAACTGGGGTAGATTGAAAATCAAGGGATGTATGATAAATTTTAAAACACTTTCATACAGAGCCCTGGTTTATCGGGACACGTGTTATATTGATATATTGTGTCTTACCTTATCCCCCTCTTATAGCAGACTTTGCACTTCTTTTGACTTTTTCCCTTCTTGCCAGTTTGGGGAACTCCTCCTGGAAAGTATTGCCCTGGTACGATGCGTGTTGCCTTGCTTCCAGAAGTACTTGGTGCCCCCCTTCATGGTCCCTAAAGATTAGGTTCTTGATAACCACCTCTTGAAATTCCAGGAAAGTTCCCGTCTGGCCTTTACATCGATGTAGTACGTACGCATTGTACAATGCAATCTGAATGATGTGCACGGCCAGCTTCTTATACCACACCGCATGGCACTGTAGGGCTTCAGGACTTGATCTGACAAGTCCACCCCTCCCATGTACCTATTGTAGTCCAGGATGCAGTCTGGTTTGGGGTTCTCTGTACTGGTACCTCGTACAGGTACATGGGCACTGGTATGGCCATGTATTGTTGTCAATACAACGACATCTCTCTTGTCCTTGTACTTAACACACAATATGTTGCTGCTAGAATGTGCCCTGCTTCCACCCCTTCTTGTTTGCCCAAGCAGTGTCTTAGGGAGGTGTAATGTCAGGATAGGGAGACAGACAGGTGAGCCCTAATCTATCCGCCACTCAGACCCTGCCTACTTTCACAGCCCGTCCTAGGCGACGGCGTACAAATGGGCGACGGTCCATATGCTCAATATGTGCACGACAGACAAACAAGACAAGGGTACACAAAAGCAAAGGGAAGTGGGGCAGTTGCCCACGGCAAAACCGTGAGCAACAGAGTAGTGGATGAGCCGAGTCAAACCAGGAGTGTACGTGGTAACAAATGCAGAGCAGGAGAATAGTCAGTCAAGCCAGGGTCAATATGAAGCAGAGGTCAATGGTAACAGCAGGAACAGCAGAGCCAGGAAACAAGAGAATCACAGGCAAAGGACAAGCATCAAATGAAGTTATAAGTAGACCAAGGGCGGGAGCTAGAACCGTCTGGCCAGGCTGCGATAGGCTCTCCCACTCCTCAGCCTACCAGCCTGAGTGGTAGCAGATCGAGTCACTCTAGCAGACCTAGACACAGATGCAGGCTTATTAACCACGGGCGTCGACACAGAAGCTGTGTCAGGCAAATCCTTCACAGGAGGCCTCTCCGATTTCTTCTAGCAGTGCCGCATGCCACGGTACTTCTGGAAGCGAGGCACTTGAAGAGTAGGACGCTGGTATAAAAATTATCCAGTTAGAGGTGGTAAACCTGGTCCAGCAGTGGGTGCACCAAATCCCACCCAATTTTTGCATTAACTCCCAGTAAGGGGGGGCATTCTAATGGCTGAATACTGCTGTCCTTGTAAGTATACCCTGATGCACTCTCGCACAACTTATACATCTTCACGCCATATCTTGCCCTCTTACACGGCAGGTACTGGTGGAATTGAAGCCTCCCTTTAAAATGGACCAGGGACTCATCAATAGAAATACAATTCTCGGGGGTGTATGCTTTGGAAAACCGGGCACTAAAATGGTCTAATAGGGGTCTCCGTTTATACAAACAGTCAAAAATGGGGTAATCTCGGGGTGGGCGCTGCTCATTATCAGTATAATGTAAGAAGCAAAGTATTTCCTCATAACGCATCCTGGACACGGCCATACGGTACATCGGGGTGTGGTATAAGAAAAAGCCTCTTTTTTTTTTTTTTTTTAGTTACCAGTTTAGTTCTGAAGTGGCTTTGGGGGGGGGCCTATATATTAGAAACCCCTATAAAACACCCCATTTTAGAAACTAGGCCCCTCAAAATATTCAAAACAGCATTCAGAAAGTTTATTAACCTTTTAGGTGTTTCACAAGAATTTAAAGCAAAGTAGAGGTGAAATTTACATATTTCAGTTTTTTTGTAAGAAAATTGTTTTTATTCCTTTTTTTTTCTGTAAAACAGAAGGTTTTACCCCGAGAAACACTACTCAATACTTATTGCCCAGATTCTCCAGTTTTGAGAAATATCACAGATGTGTTCCTAGTGTGGTAATGGACTGAAGCACCGGCCTCCGAAGCAAAGAACCACCTAGAGGATTATGAGGCCTCCTTTTTATTAGGCACCATGTCCGGTTTGAAGAGGTCTTGTGGTGCCAAAACAGTGGAAACCCCCCAAAAGTGACACTATTTTGGAAACTAGACCCCTTGAGAAATTCATTGTAGTTTTCATGGGGTGCATGTGACTTTTTGATCAGTTTTTGTTCTATTTTTAAGAG
Organism: Rhinoderma darwinii; assembly: GCF_050947455.1. Classification (NCBI taxonomy): domain Eukaryota; kingdom Metazoa; phylum Chordata; class Amphibia; order Anura; family Rhinodermatidae; genus Rhinoderma; species Rhinoderma darwinii. The sequence continues at coordinate 4,567 of NW_027461733.1, read as the reverse complement.
GCGTGGTGACTAAAAAGCAGCAATTCTTCTATTGTTTTTTGTTCTATTTTTTTTACAGCGTTCACCGTGCGCTATAAACGACATATTCACTTTATTCAGCATGGCGATACGATTACGGCGATACCCAATGTTTATAGTTTTTTTTTATGTCTTATAGTGTTTGCACAATAAAATAATTTTTATTAAAAATCATTTACTTTTTGTGTTGCCTTATTCTAGGAGCCATACAGTTTTTGTCTTTTTTTCCATCAGGAAAGCCGTGTGAGGACTTGTTTTTGCGTAACGAACTGTAGTTTAGATCAGTACCATTTTTAGGTACATGCGACTTTTTGATCTCTTTTTATTCCATTTTTTGAGAAGTGAAGTGACCAAAAAACTGTGATTCTGGTATGGTTTATTATTATTTTCTTTTACGGCGTTCACCGCGTGGTATAAATAACAAAATACTTTTCTAGTTCAGGCCGTTACGGCGATATCAATTATGTATTGTTTATTTGTTTATTTATTTATTTTTATTAATAATAAAAGACTGATAAGGGGGATTTTTACTTTTGTTACTTTTCAAACTTTTATTTTCTTATTTTTACACAACTTTTTTTTTACTTTTTTTAACTTTATTACTTTGTCCCACTAGTGTACTTGAGGGCAGGAGGCCCTGATCCCTATTCTAATACACTGCACTATATGCGTAGTTCAGTGTATTACAGCTGTCAGCTACTCACTGACAGCAAGGCTTCCATAAATGGCATAGCTGGATGCCATTGTTAGGCGTCCGGTTGCTATAGCCACCATCGCCGGCCGCTATCGTGTAGCGGGCCGATGATGGCAGCTTAACCCCTAAGAAGCCGCTATCGCTATTGAAAGCGGCTTCCAAGGGGCTAATCAGCGGGGACACAGCGATCAGTCTCCGCAGAAGGAGCTGCGGCGACTGTTGTACGAATTAGCAGCTGTTACAGCTCCTGTATGTGTCGGGAAGACGGCAGAAATGGCCGTTCCTCCCGCGACATACTATTCCAGCGCTGAGCGCGAACGATGCACTTAGCACGAAGGAATAGTACGTCGCTGAGCGCGAAGGGGTTAAGCATCCGTTTCCTAAAATGTAATATTAGACTCCCTTTACAAGCGGAGACAATACGATTAAGCAAATATTTTCTTTTTAGTATATAATATGGTACAATAAATGGTGCCGTGAAAAAGTACAACTTGTCCTTCAAAAAACAATCCCTCATACGTTTTTTTTGGACGAAAAATTAAAAACTTATGGCTTCTGGAAGTTGGGGAGGAAAGAGCGAAAATGAAAAACCAAAAATAACTGTAAAAGTCAGGGGTTAAATATGAGGTTATAGGTAAGATAAGTAATAATTCATGGCGTGATATATTTAGTAAAGTCCAGTTCATCTCATTCCACTATTGGACAGGAATAGTTGGTACACTGAAACTTGTAGAATTTCTAATTCTCTTGATGTAGGGATATGAATCTTGGACAATATGGGTGTAAGTATTAAAGGGGTTCTCTGCAAATAAACCTTGATCACTGTAAAATAAAAAATGTTATACAACTTTATAATATCCTTTGTGCTAAAAATTCTGTTTTAACTTTTGCTGTAATGGGATGAAAACACGGAGTGAAAACCCAAAGAAGCCAAATACTTCTCATGGATAGTAATATGCTACAATTGTATCCAGCCTAAGCAATCGTCTGTAAACTAAACAGCATGGACTCTAAGGCCTCATGCACACGACTGTAATGGCTTTTATTCTACTCAAATACGGATCCCTAGTCATCCAAACTCATCTGCGACTCATTCGCATATAGGCACGCTGTCCACAAATACGTACCGTCACGCATCCTTAGTACATCCGCATTTACGGATCCGCAAAAAAAAGAAATGGGAGTCTACAAATGATGTCACCACTATGTCGCAACCCCTTGAAAAGGTCACATGATCGCTCTGGCACCATTTTCTCTGGAATTTGTGCTTTGTGAGAGCTCTGTTGGAATCCTCGGCTGATATAACTTTGGTTTCTGGCATTTCTTTCGTTGCAAGGATGCACTACCCACGTGTGGTTCATGCTCTCATGCTCTTCTGGACTGGCTCGTCTCTCGGCGATTCGGACAGTAAGCTATGCTGGAAGAAGAACCGAAGAGGAGGAGGAGGTACTGGGTTCACCCCATTGTCTCCCAACAGCCCAGAAAGGTGCATTTCCATACCCTGTATGCAGACCTGCGGCAGCACCCGGACAAGTTTCACAACTTCTGCTACATGTCGATTTCCAGCTTTGACCGACAGTGCATTTCGGAGGAACGGCTCATCGTTTCTCTCAGGTAAGAACACCAAATGTCCCTTTTGTCCATTGCTGCCATGTCACCTTGCTACAGGTAGTATAACCGTAGTTGTCCCCTGTGCCCATTGCCGCAATGTCTCACTGCTACAAGTAGTATATAATTGTAGTTGTCCCCTGTGCACATTGCCGCCATGTCATAATGCTACAAGTAGTATATAACCGTAGTTGCCCCTGTGCCCATTGCCGCCATGTCACTCTGCTACAAGTACTATATAACCCTGGTTGTAGCCTTTGCCCATTGCCACCATGTCACCCTGGTACTGCTAGCACTAATTATTATAAATATTTTTTTCACAGATTCCTGGCAGCAGGGAGCTCATTTGCATCACTGCATTTTGAATTTCCACTGGGGTGTTCCACCATTTCACAGATCATCTGTCTGACCTACGAAGTCATCTGGCAGCGACTGAGAGCGACGATGATGCCACAGCCCAAGGCACAAGACTGGTTTCGGATTGCCGAGGGCTTTTATTAACAATCACAGTTTGCCAACTGTGTTGGCGCACTGGATGGTAAACACATTAGTGTGAAGAAGCCACCTCACTCATGGTACCTAGATTTCAATTACAAGCAGTATTTATTGGTGATGCTGTTCGCCTTGGCTGACAGCAACTACCAGTTTGTAATTGTAGATATAGGGGCCTATGGGAGCTCTTCAGATGCTGGCATCTTCAGGGCTTCCAGAATGGGTGAACGGCTTCAGTCCAAACAGCTCTCCGTTCCAGAACCGAGACAACTGCCTGGATCTACTGGACCTCCTGCCCCATTTCTCATCGTGGCAGATGAAGGATTTGGACCATAAATTCTACGTACAGCACACATGGAGCTGAGCCTGCACCATAACCAATGGGCTGAAACTCTCCTGTAGCAGCAGGGACCAGACTGAGGTCTGATCTCCGGCAATTAACTCCCTAAATGGTGCGGTCAATTGCAACTGCAGCATTTGGTTGGTTTGTACGCTATCTGGATCCCTGTGACGCAATTGCGGGTGTGGCGATGTTTGCTATGGCAACTGTAGGCCTAACAATAGCCTACTGCTTGCCAAGTACAGAAGCCTATTAGGACCTGCTTAGATGCGGGACCTAATAAGCTTGCTGTCAGTTTATGACTGACAGGTCTAATACACTGCACTATGTATGTAGTGCAGTGTATTCGAATAGCGATCAGGTCTTCAGGCTTTCAAGTCCCCTAGTAGAAAAAAATATTTGAAAAAAAATAGTTTAAAGTTACATAAACTAAAAAAACGCCTTTTTTCCCATAATAAAAGTTTTATTATAGGAAAAAATTGAAAACATTAAAAAAGCACACGTATTTGGTATCGCCGCTTCCTTAACGTCCCCAACTATAAAACTTTAACATTCATTTTCCTGCATGTGAACGCCGTAAGTTTTTTTTATAGAAAACAATGCCAGAATCACAGATCACCTCGCCACCCAATTCACTGATTGTGACTAAAGAGTAAAATGTATATACTTTATTAATATCTCGCTAAAATCAGGGGTACATTCACCACCGTGACAAAAGCCCAATGTGCTCAAAAATGTATTTGAAAATGATTTTATATTTTATTCACTGATTCTATTGTAAACCCTGCAAAATGAATATTTTCGTATGATATATGGTGTTAGAACGTTTAAACATTGGTGTAACAGTGAATCACTCCCAGACATGTACTGGAGTAACCAGGAAAAGGATTCCTGAGAACCAGAGTGTCAGGGTAAAGATATCGATAACACTGCCACCTACGCTAAATTCCCCTTCTCATATTGAACCTACATGTTTCTATCTCAACATTTCATCAGGGGTCTTATTCATTATAGAGCTAGCTACTACGCCAGCAACATTAAATTGTGCAAACATTTCATTCCATATGCACAAACACAAAGCGTACTCACATTGATATTAGCGCCACTCTTCTCTCTGGACTCGGAGTATATATAACTTATACTCCGCCCCCTATGCTGAGGCCAAGCCCCCATATCGACCAATCATCGTCACATGCGCAAGCAGTGACTTGCGGATATTTAATGCCGGGCGCGTCATGTGACATGCCCACCATACACATCCACCATACACGCATGCGCAGAGTAGGGGAGCGGGGCGTATCTGGCTGCAGCCTCAAGCCTTTCCTATCTAGAAGGAGGAGTAACCTATTCCTATGGGAACAAAGGACGCTGCCCAGCTCCAGACAGCGTCCTGGCACACCACTATAATCCGTGCA